>NW_027460284.1:0-121413 GCF_050947875.1 Dermacentor variabilis | reverse complement strand
TAGGCATGCAAATGGTGCTTTTGGCAGAACGCGCGCGTGGATTTCTACCAAACGACGTGAAAGCATGCCGATGCTGCTCTTTTTAACATCCGCACATGGATTTGTGCCAAAGCGCGTTTTAAGCATGCGCATGCATCTTTTGGTAGACGCGGACGCAGTTTTCTGCAAAACCACACGATAGGCATGCAAATGGTGCTTTTGGCAGAACGCGCGCGTGGATTTCTACCAAACGACGTGAAAAGCATGCCGATGCTGCTCTTTTTAGCACCCGCACATGTATTTGTGCCAAAACGCGTTTTAAGCATGCGCATGCATCTTTTGGTAGACGCGGACGCAGTTTTCTGCAAAACCACACGATATGCATGCAAATGGTGCTTTTGGCAGAACGCGCGCGTGGATTTCTACCAAACGACGTGAAAAGCATACCGATGCTGCTCTTTTTAACATCCGCACATGGATTTGTGCCAAAGCGCGTTTTAAGCATGCGCATGCATCTTTTGGTAGACGCGGACGCAGTTTTCTGCAAAACCACACGATAGGCATGCAAATGGTGCTTTTGGCAGAACGCGCGCGTGGATTTCTACCAAACGACGTGAAAAGCATGCCGATGCTGTTTTTTTTTAACATCCGCACATGGATTTGTGCCAAAGCGCGTTTTAAGCATGCGCATGCATCTTTTGGTAGACGCGGACGCAGTTTTCTGCAAAACCACACGATAGGCATGCAAATGGTGCTTTTGGCAGAACGCGCGCGTGGATTTCTACCAAACGACGTGAAAAGCATGCCGATGCTGCTCTTTTTAGCACCCGCACATGGATTTGTGCCAAAACGCGTTTTTAGCATGCGCATGCATCTTTTGGTAGACGCGGACGCAGTTTTCTGCAAAACCACACGATATGCATGCAAATGGTGGTTTTGGCAGAACGCGCGCGTGGATTTCTACCAAACGACGTGAAAAGCATGCCGATGCTGCTCTTTTTAGCACCCGCACATGGATTTGTGCCAAAACGCGTTTTAAGCATGCGCATGCATCTTTTGGTAGACGCGGACGCAGTTTTCTGCAAAACCACACGATATGCATGCAAATGGTGCTTTTGGCAGAACGCGCGTGTGGATTTCTACCAAACGACGTGAAAAGCATGCCGATGCTGCTCTTTTTAACATCCGCACATGGATTTTTGCCAAAACGCGTTTTAAGCATGCGCATGCATCTTTGGTAGACGCGGACGCAGTTTTCTGCAAAACCACACGATAGGCATGCAAATGGTGCTTTTGGCAGAACGCGCGCGTGGATTTCTACCAAACGACGTGAAAAGCATGCCGATGCTGCTCTTTTTAACATCCGCACATGGATTTGTGCCAAAACGCGTTTTAAGCATGCGCATGCATCTTTTGGTAGACGCGGACGCAGTTTTCTGCAAAACCACACGATATGCATGCAAATGGTGCTTTTGGCAGAACGCGCGCGTGGATTTCTACCAAACGACGTGAAAAGCATGCCGATGCTGCTCTTTTTAACATCCGCACATGGATTTGTGCCAAAGCGCGTTTTAAGCATGCGCATGCATCTTTTGGTAAACGCGGACGCAGTTTTCTGCAAAACCACACGATAGGCATGCAAATGGTGCTTTTGGCAGAACGCGCGTGTGGATTTCTACCAAACGACGTGAAAAGCATGCCGATGCTGCTCTTTTTAACATCCGCACATGGATTTGTGCCAAAACGCGTTTTTAGCATGCACATGCATCTTTTGGTAGACGCGGACGCAGTTTTCTGCAAAACCACACGATATGCATGCAAATAGTGCTTTTGGCAGAACGCGCGTGTGGATTTCTACCAAACGACGTGAAAAGCATGCCGATGCTGCTCTTTTTAGCACCCGCACATGGATTTGTGCCAAAACGCGTTTTAAGCATGCGCATGCATCTTTTGGTAGATGCGGACGCAGTTTTCTGCAAAACCACACGATATGCATGCAAATGGTGGTTTTGGCAGAACGCGCGCGTGGATTTCTACCAAACGACGTGAAAAGCATGCCGATGCTGCTCTTTTTAGCACCCGCACATGGATTTGTGCCAAAACGCGTTTTAAGCATGCGCATGCATCTTTTGGTAGACGCGGACGCAGTTTTCTGCAAAACCACACGATATGCATGCAAATGGTGCTTTTGGCAGAACGCGCGCGTGGATTTCTACCAAACGACGTGAAAAGCATGCCGATGCTGCTCTTTTTAGCACCCGCACATGGATTTGTGCCAAAACGCGTTTTAAGCATGCGCATGCATCTTTTGGTAGACGCGGACGCAGTTTTCTGCAAAACCACACGATATGCATGCAAATGGTGCTTTAACAGAACGCGCGCGTGGATTTATACCAAACGACGTGAAAAGCATGCCGATGCTGCTCTTTTTAACATCCGCACATGGATTTGTGCCAAAGCGCGTTTTTAGCATGCACATGCATCTTTTGGTAGACGCGGACGCAGTTTTCTGCAAAACCACACGATATGCATGCAAATGGTGCTTTTCGCAGAACGCGCGTGTGGATTTCTACCAAAAGACGTGAAAAGCATGCCGATGCTGCTCTTTTTAACATCCGCACATGGGTTTGTGCCAAAGCGCGTTTTAAGCATGCGCATGCATCTTTTGGTAGACGCGGACGCAGTTTTCTGCAAAACCACACGATATGCATGCAAATGGTGCTTTTGGCAGAACGCGCGTGTGGATTTCTACCAAACGACGTGAAAAGCATGCCGATGCTGCTCTTTTTAACATCCGCACATGGATTTGTGCCAAAACGCGTTTTTAGCATGCACATGCATCTTTCGGTAGACGCGGACGCAGTTTTCTGCAAAACCACACGATATGCATGCAAATGGTGCTTTTGGCAGAACGCGCGTGTGGATTTCTACCAAACGACGTGAAAAGCATGCCGATGCTGCTCTTTTTAGCACCCGCACATGGATTTGTGCCAAAACGCGTTTTAAGCATGCGCATGCATCTTTTGGTAGATGCGGACGCAGTTTTCTGCAAAACCACACGATATGCATGCAAATGGTGGTTTTGGCAGAACGCGCGCGTGGATTTCTACCAAACGACGTGAAAAGCATGCCGATGCTGCTCTTTTTAACATCCGCACATGGATTTGTGCCAAAACGCGTTTTAAGCATGCGCATGCATCTTTTGGTAGACGCGGACGCAGTTTTCTGCAAAACCACACGATATGCATGCAAATGGTGCTTTTGGCAGAACGCGCGTGTGGATTTCTACCAAACGACGTGAAAAGCATGCCGATGCTGCTCTTTTTAGCACCCGCACATGGATTTGTGCCAAAACGCGTTTTAAGCATGCGCATGCATCTTTTGGTAGACGCGGACGCAGTTTTCTGCAAAACCACACGATATGCATGCAAATGGTGCTTTTGGCAGAACGCGAGCGTGCATTTCTACCAAACGACGTGAAAAGCATGCCGATGCTGCTCTTTTTAACATCCGCACATGGATTTGTGCCAAAACGCGTTTTTAGCATGCACATGCATCTTTTGGTAGACGCGGACGCAGTTTTCTGCAAAACCACACGATATGCATGCAAATGGTGCTTTTGGCAGAACGCGCGTGTGGATTTCTACCAAACGACGTGAAAAGCATGCCGATGCTGCTCTTTTTAGCACCCGCACATGGATTTGTGCCAAAACGCGTTTTAAGCATGCGCATGCATCTTTTGGTAGACGCGGACGCAGTTTTCTGCAAAACCACACGATATGCATGCAAATGGTGCTTTTGGCAGAACGCGCGCGTGGATTTCTACCAAACGACGTGAAAAGCATGCCGATGCTGCTCTTTTTAACATCCGCACATGGATTTGTGCCAAAACGCGTTTTAAGCATGCGCATGCATCTTTTGGTAGACGCGGACGCAGTTTTCTGCAAAACCACACGATATGCATGCAAATGGTGCTTTTGGCAGAACGCGCGCGTGGATTTCTACCAAACGACGTGAAAAGCATGCCGATGCTGCTCTTTTTAACATCCGCACATGGATTTGTGCCAAAACGCGTTTTTAGCATGCACATGCATCTTTTGGTAGACGCGGACGCAGTTTTCTGCAAAACCACACGATATGCATGCAAATGGTGCTTTTGGCAGAACGCGCGTGTGGATTTCTACCAAACGACGTGAAAAGCATGCCGATGCTGCTCTTTTTAGCACCCGCACATGGATTTGTGCCAAAACGCGTTTTTAAGCATGCGCATGCATCTTTTGGTAGACGCGGACGCAGTTTTCTGCAAAACCACACGATATGCATGCAAATGGTGCTTTTGGCAGAACGCGCGCGTGGATTTCTACCAAACGACGTGAAAAGCATGCCGATGCTGCTCTTTTTAACATCCGCACATGGATTTGTGCCAAAACGCGTTTTTAGCATGCACATGCATCTTTTGGTAGACGCGGACGCAGTTTTCTGCAAAACCACACGATATGCATGCAAATGGTGCTTTTGGCAGAACGCGCGTGTGGATTTCTACCAAACGACGTGAAAAGCATGCCGATGCTGCTCTTTTTAGCACCCGCACATGGATTTGTGCCAAAACGCGTTTTAAGCATGCGCATGCATCTTTTGGTAGACGCGGACGCAGTTTTCTGCAAAACCACACGATATGCATGCAAATGGTGCTTTTGGCAGAACGCGCGCGTGGATTTCTACCAAACGACGTGAAAAGCATGCCGATGCTGCTCTTTTTAACATCCGCACATGGATTTGTGCCAAAACGCGTTTTAAGCATGCGCATGCATCTTTTGGTAGACGCGGACGCAGTTTTCTGCAAAACCACACGATATGCATGCAAATGGTGCTTTTGGCAGAACGCGCGCGTGGATTTCTACCAAACGACGTGAAAAGCATGCCGATGCTGCTCTTTTTAACATCCGCACATGGATTTGTGCCAAAACGCGTTTTTAGCATGCACATGCATCTTTTGGTAGACGCGGACGCAGTTTTCTGCAAAACCACA
The DNA here is from genome assembly GCF_050947875.1 of Dermacentor variabilis. NCBI lineage: Eukaryota > Metazoa > Arthropoda > Arachnida > Ixodida > Ixodidae > Dermacentor > Dermacentor variabilis. The sequence continues at coordinate 116,405 of NW_027460284.1, read as the reverse complement.
CGATATGCATGCAAATGGTGCTTTTGGCAGAACGCGCGTGTGGATTTCTACCAAACGACGTGAAAAGCATGCCGATGCTGCTCTTTTTAGCACCCGCACATGGATTTGTGCCAAAACGCGTTTTAAGCATGCGCATGCATCTTTTGGTAGACGCGGACGCAGTTTTCTGCAAAACCACACGATATGCATGCAAATGGTGCTTTTGGCAGAACGCGCGTGTGGATTTCTACCAAACGACGTGAAAAGCATGCCGATGCTGCTCTTTTTAACATCCGCACATGGATTTGTGCCAAAACGCGTTTTAAGCATGCGCATGCATCTTTTGGTAGACGCGGACGCAGTTTTCTGCAAAACCACACGATAGGCATGCAAATGGTGCTTTTGGCAGAACGCGCGCGTGGATTTCTACCAAACGACGTGAAAAGCATGCCGATGCTGCTCTTTTAACATCCGCACATGGATTTGTGCCAAAACGCGTTTTTAGCATGCACATGCATCTTTTGGTAGACGCGGACGCAGTTTTCTGCAAAACCACACGATATGCATGCAAATGGTGCTTTTGGCAGAACGCGCGCGTGGATTTCTACCAAACGACGTGAAAAGCATGCCGATGCTGTTTTTTTTAACATCCGCACATGGATTTGTGCCAAAACGCGTTTTAAGCATGCGCATGCATCTTTTGGTAGACGCGGACGCAGTTTTCTGCAAAACCACACGATATGCATGCAAATGGTGCTTTTGGCAGAACGCGCGTGTGGATTTCTACCAAACGACGTGAAAAGCATGCCGATGCTGCTCTTTTTAACATCCGCACATGGATTTGTGCCAAAACGCGTTTTTAGCATGCTCATGCATCTTTGGTAGACGCGGACGCAGTTTTCTGCAAAACCACACGATATGCATGCAAATGGTGCTTTTGGCAGAACGCGCGTGTGGATTTCTACCAAACGACGTGAAAAGCATGCCGATGCTGCTCTTTTTAGCACCCGCACATGGATTTGTGCCAAAACGCGTTTTAAGCATGCGCATGCATCTTTTGGTAGATGCGGACGCAGTTTTCTGCAAAACCACACGATATGCATGCAAATGGTGGTTTTGGCAGAACGCGCGCGTGGATTTCTACCAAACGACGTGAAAAGCATGCCGATGCTGCTCTTTTTAACATCCGCACATGGATTTGTGCCAAAACGCGTTTTAAGCATGCGCATGCATCTTTTGGTAGACGCGGACGCAGTTTTCTGCAAAACCACACGATATGCATGCAAATGGTGCTTTTGGCAGAACGCGCGTGTGGATTTCTACCAAACGACGTGAAAAGCATGCCGATGCTGCTCTTTTTAGCACCCGCACATGGATTTGTGCCAAAACGCGTTTTAAGCATGCGCATGCATCTTTTGGTAGACGCGGACGCAGTTTTCTGCAAAACCACACGATATGCATGCAAATGGTGCTTTTGCAGAACGCGCGTGTGGATTTCTACCAAACGACGTGAAAAGCATGCCGATGCTGCTCTTTTAACATCCGCACATGGATTTGTGCCAAAACGCGTTTTAAGCATGCGCATGCATCTTTTGGTAGACGCGGACGCAGTTTTCTGCAAACCCACACGATAGGCATGCAAATGGTGCTTTTGGCAGAACGCGCGCGTGGATTTCTACCAAACGACGTGAAAAGCATGCCGATGCTGCTCTTTTTAACATCCGCACATGGATTTGTGCCAAAACGCGTTTTAAGCATGCGCATGCATATTTTGGTAGACGCGGACGCAGTTTTCTGCAAACCACACGATATGCATGCAAATGGTGCTTTGGCAGAACGCGCGCGTGGATTTCTACCAAACGACGCGAAAAGCATGCCGATGCTGCTCTTTTTAGCACCCGCACATGGATTTGTGCCAAAACGCGTTTTAAGCATGCGCATGCATCTTTTGGTAGACGCGGACGCAGTTTTCTGCAAAACCACACGATATGCATGCAAATGGTGCTTTTGGCAGAACGCGCGCGTGGATTTCTACCAAACGACGTGAAAAGCATGCCGATGCTGCTCTTTTTAACATCCGCACATGGATTTGTGCCAAAGCGCGTTTTAAGCATGCGCATGCATCTTTTGGTAGACGCGGACGCAGTTTTCTGCAAAACCACACGATATGCATGCAAATGGTGCTTTTGGCAGAACGCGCGTGTGGATTTCTACCAAACGACGTGAAAAGCATGCCGATGCTGCTCTTTTTAACATCCGCACATGGATTTGTGCCAAAACGCGTTTTTAGCATGCACATGCATCTTTTGGTAGACGCGGACGCAGTTTTCTGCAAAACCACACGATATGCATGCAAATGGTGCTTTTCGCAGAACGCGCGTGTGGATTTCTACCAAACGACGTGAAAATCATGCCGATGCTGCTCTTTTTAACATCCGCACATGGATTTGTGCCAAAGCGCGTTTTAAGCATGCGCATGCATCTTTTGGTAGACGCGGACGCAGTTTTCTGCAAAACCACACGATATGCATGCAAATGGTGCTTTTGGCAGAACGCGCGTGTGGATTTCTACCAAACGACGTGAAAAGCATGCCGATGCTGCTCTTTTTAACATCCGCACATGGATTTGTGCCAAAACGCGTTTTTAGCATGCACATGCATCTTTTGGTAGACGCGGACGCAGTTTTCTGCAAAACCACACGATATGCATGCAAATGGTGCTTTTGGCAGAACGCGCGTGTGGATTTCTACCAAACGACGTGAAAAGCATGCCGATGCTGCTCTTTTTAGCACCCGCACATGGATTTGTGCCAAAACGCGTTTTAAGCATGCGCATGCATCTTTTGGTAGATGCGGACGCAGTTTTCTGCAAAACCACACGATATGCATGCAAATAGTGGTTTTGGCAGAACGCGCGCGTGGATTTCTACCAAACGACGTGAAAAGCATGCCGATGCTGCTCTTTTTAACATCCGCACATGGATTTGTGCCAAAACGCGTTTTAAGCATGCGCATGCATCTTTTGGTAGACGCGGACGCAGTTTTCTGGAAAACCACACGATATGCATGCAAATGGTGCTTTTGGCAGAACGCGCGTGTGGATTTCTACCAAACGACGTGAAAAGCACGCCGATGCTGCTCTTTTTAGCACCCGCACATGGATTTGTGCCAAAACGCGTTTTAAGCATGCGCATGCATCTTTTGGTAGACGCGGACGCAGTTTTCTGCAAAACCACACGATATGCATGCAAATGGTGCTTTTGGCAGAACGCGCGCGTGGATTTCTACCAAACGACGTGAAAAGCATGCCGATGCTGCTCTTTTTAACATCCGCACATGGATTTGTGCCAAAACGCGTTTTTAGCATGCACATGCATCTTTTGGTAGACGCGGACGCAGTTTTCTGCAAAACCACACGATATGCATGCAAATGGTGCTTTTGGCAGAACGCGCGTGTGGATTTCTACCAAACGACGTGAAAAGCATGCCGATGCTGCTCTTTTTAGCACCCGCACATGGATTTGTGCCAAAACGCGTTTTAAGCATGCGCATGCATCTTTTGGTAGACGCGGACGCAGTTTTCTGCAAAACCACACGATATGCATGCAAATGGTGCTTTTGGCAGAACGCGCGTGTGGATTTCTACCAAACGACGTGAAAAGCATGCCGATGCTGCTCTTTTTAACATCCGCACATGGATTTGTGCCAAAACGCGTTTTAAGCATGCGCATGCATCTTTTGCTAGACGCGGACGCAGTTTTCTGCAAAACCACACGATAGGCATGCAAATGGTGCTTTTGGCAGAACGCGCGCGTGGATTTCTACCAAACGACGTGAAAAGCATGCCGATGCTGCTCTTTTTAACATCCGCACATGGATTTGTGCCAAAACGCGTTTTAAGCATGCGCATGCATCTTTTGGTAGACGCGGACGCAGTTTTCTGCAAAACCACACGATATGCATGCAAATGGTGCTTTTGGCAGAACGCGCGCGTGGATTTCTACCAAACGACGTGAAAAGCATGCCGATGCTGCTCTTTTTAACATCCGCACATGGATTTGTGCCAAAACGCGTTTTAAGCATGCGCATGCATCTTTTGGTAGACGCGGACGCAGTTTTCTGCAAAACCACACGATAGGCATGCAAATGGTGCTTTTGGCAGAACGCACGCGTGGATTTCTACCAAACGACGTGAAAAGCATGCCGATGCTGCTCTTTTTAACATCCGCACATGGATTTGTGCAAAAACGCGTTTTAAGCATGCGCATACATCTTTTGGTAGACGCGGACGCAGTTTTCTGCAAAACCACACGATATGCATGCAAATGGTGCTTTTGGCAGAACGCGCGCGTGGATTTCTACCAAACGACGTGAAAAGCATGCCGATGCTGCTCTTTTTAACATCCGCACATGGATTTGTGCCAAAGCGCGTTTTAAGCATGCGCATGCATCTTTTGGTAGACGCGGACGCAGTTTTCTGCAAAACCACACGATATGCATGCAAATGGTGCTTTTGGCAGAACGCGCGTGTGGATTTCTACCAAACGACGTGAAAAGCATGCCGATGCTGCTCTTTTTAACATCCGCACATGGATTTGTGCCAAAACGCGTTTTTAGCATGCACATGCATCTTTTGGTAGACGCGGACGCAGTTTTCTGCAAAACCACACGATATGCATGCAAATGGTGCTTTTGGCAGAACGCGCGCGTGGATTTCTACCAAACGACGTGAAAAGTATGCCGATGCTGCTCTTTTTAACATCCGCACATGGATTTGTGCCAAAACGCGTTTTTAGCATGCACATGCATCTTTTGGTAGACGCGGACGCAGTTTTCTGCAAAACCACACGATATGCATGCAAATGGTGCTTTTGGCAGAACGCGCGTGTGGATTTCTACCAAACGACGTGAAAAGCATGCCGATGCTGCTCTTTTTAGCACCCGCACATGGATTTGTGCCAAAACGCGTTTTAAGCATGCGCATGCATCTTTTGGTAGACGCGGACGCAGTTTTCTGCAAAACCACACGATATGCATGCAAATGGTGCTTTTGGCAGAACGCCCGCGTGGATTTCTACCAAACGACGTGAAAAGCATGCCGATGCTGCTCTTTTTAACATCCGCACATGGATTTGTGCCAAAACGCGTTTTTAGCATGCACATGCATCTTTTGGTAGACGCGGACGCAGTTTTCTGCAAAACCACACGATATGCATGCAAATGGTGCTTTTGGCAGAACGCGCGTGTGGATTTCTACCAAACGACGTGAAAAGCATGCCGATGCTGCTCTCTTTAGCACCCGCACATGGATTTGTGCCAAAACGCGTTTTAAGCATGCGCATGCATCTTTTGGTAGACGCGGACGCAGTTTTCTGCAAAACCACACGATATGCATGCAAATGGTGCTTTTGGCAGAACGCGCGTGTGGATTTCTACCAAACGACGTGAAAAGCATGCCGATGCTGCTCTTTTTAACATCCGCACATGGATTTGTGCCAAAACGCGTTTTAAGCATGCGCATGCATCTTTTGGTAGACGCGGACGCAGTTTTCTGCAAAACCACACGATAGGCATGCAAATGGTGCTTTTGGCAGAACGCGCGCGTGGATTTCTACCAAACGACGTGAAAAGCATGCCGATGCTGCTCTTTTTAACATCCGCACATGGATTTGTGCCAAAACGCGTTTTAAGCATGCGCATGCATCTTTTGGTAGACGCGGACGCAGTTTTCTGCAAAACCACACGATATGCATGCAAATGGTACTTTTGGCAGAACGCGCGCGTGGATTTCTACCAAACGACGTGAACAGCATGCCGATGCTGCTCTTTTTAACATCCGCACATGGATTTGTGCCAAAACGCGTTTTAAGCATGCGCATGCATCTTTTGGTAGACGCGGACGCAGTTTTCTGCAAAACCACACGATAGGCATGCAAATGGTGCTTTTGGCAGAACGCACGCGTGGATTTCTACCAAACGACGTGAAAAGCATGCCGATGCTGCTCTTTTTAGCACCCGCACATGGATTTGTGCCAAAACGCGTTTTAAGCATGCGCATGCATCTTTTGGTAGACGCGGACGCAGTTTTCTGCAAAACCACACGATATGCATGCAAATGGTGCTTTTGGCAGAACGCGCGTGTGGATTTCTACCAAACGACGTGAAAAGCATGCCGATGCTGCTCTTTTTAACATCCGCACATGGATTTTTGCCAAAACGCGTTTTAAGCATGCGCATGCATCTTTTGGAAGACGCGGACGCAGTTTTCTGCAAAACCACACGATAGGCATGCAAATGGTGCTTTTGGCAGAACGCGCGCGTGGATTTCTACCAAACGACGTGAAAAGCATGCCGATGCTGCTCTTTTTAACATCCGCACATGGATTTGTGCCAAAACGCGTTTTAAGCATGCGCATGCATCTTTTGGTAGACGCGGACGCAGTTTTCTGCAAAACCACACGATATGCATGCAAATGGTGCTTTTGGCAGAACGCGCGCGTGGATTTCTACCAAACGACGTGAAAAGCATGCCGATGCTGCTCTTTTTAACATCCGCACATGGATTTGTGCCAAAGCGCGTTTTAAGCATGCGCATGCATCTTTTGGTAGACGCGGACGCAGTTTTCTGCAAAACCACACGATAGGCATGCAAATGGTGCTTTTGGCAGAACGCGCGTGTGGATTTCTACCAAACGACGTGAAAAGCATGCCGATGCTGCTCTTTTTAACATCCGCACATGGATTTGTGCCAAAACGCGTTTTTAGCATGCACATGCATCTTTTGGTAGACGCGGACGCAGTTTTCTGCAAAACCACACGATATGCATGCAAATAGTGCTTTTGGCAGAACGCGCGTGTGGATTTCTACCAAACGACGTGAAAAGCATGCCGATGCTGCTCTTTTTAGCACCCGCACATGGATTTGTGCCAAAACGCGTTTTAAGCATGCGCATGCATCTTTTGGTAGATGCGGACGCAGTTTTCTGCAAAACCACACGATATGCATGCAAATGGTGGTTTTGGCAGAACGCGCGCGTGGATTTCTACCAAACGACGTGAAAAGCATGCCGATGCTGCTCTTTTTAGCACCCGCACATGGATTTGTGCCAAAACGCGTTTTAAGCATGCGCATGCATCTTTTGGTAGACGCGGACGCAGTTTTCTGCAAAACCACACGATATGCATGCAAATGGTGCTTTTGGCAGAACGCGCGCGTGGATTTCTACCAAACGACGTGAAAAGCATGCCGATGCTGCTCTTTTTAGCACCCGCACATGGATTTGTGCCAAAACGCGTTTTAAGCATGCGCATGCATCTTTTGGTAGACGCGGACGCAGTTTTCTGCAAAACCACACGATATGCATGCAAATGGTGCTTTTGGCAGAACGCGCGCGTGGATTTCTACCAAACGACGTGAAAAGCATGCCGATGCTGCTCTTTTTAACATCCGCACATGGATTTGTGCCAAAGCGCGTTTTAAGCATGCGCATGCATCTTTTGGTAGACGCGGACGCAGTTTTCTGCAAAACCACACGATATGCATGCAAATGGTGCTTTTGGCAGAACGCGCGTGTGGATTTCTACCAAACGACGTGAAAAGCATGCCGATGCTGCTCTTTTTAACATCCGCACATGGATTTGTGCCAAAACGCGTTTTTAGCATGCACATGCATCTTTTGGTAGACGCGGACGCAGTTTTCTGCAAAACCACACGATATGCATGCAAATGGTGCTTTTCGCAGAACGCGCGTGTGGATTTCTACCAAACGACGTGAAAAGCATGCCGATGCTGCTCTTTTTAACATCCGCACATGGGTTTGTGCCAAAGCGCGTTTTAAGCATGCGCATGCATCTTTTGGTAGACGCGGACGCAGTTTTCTGCAAAACCACACGATATGCATGCAAATGGTGCTTTTGGCAGAACGCGCGTGTGGATTTCTACCAAACGACGTGAAAAGCATGCCGATGCTGCTCTTTTTAACATCCGCACATGGATTTGTGCCAAAACGCGTTTTTAGCATGCGCATGCATCTTTTGGTAGACGCGGACGCAGTTTTCTGCAAAACCACACGATATGCATGCAAATGGTGCTTTTGGCAGAACGCGCGTGTGGATTTCTACCAAACGACGTGAAAAGCATGCCGATGCTGCTCTTTTTAGCACCCGCACATGGATTTGTGCCAAAACGCGTTTTAAGCATGCGCATGCATCTTTTGGTAGATGCGGACGCAGTTTTCTGCAAAACCACACGATATGCATGCAAATGGTGGTTTTGGCAGAACGCGCGCGTGGATTTCTACCAAACGACGTGAAAAGCATGCCGATGCTGCTCTTTTTAACATCCGCACATGGATTTGTGCCAAAACGCGTTTTAAGCATGCGCATGCATCTTTTGGTAGACGCGGACGCAGTTTTCTGCAAAACCACACGATATGCATGCAAATGGTGCTTTTGGCAGAACGCGCGTGTGGATTTCTACCAAACGACGTGAAAAGCATGCCGATGCTGCTCTTTTTAGCACCCGCACATGGATTTGTGCCAAAACGCGTTTTAAGCATGCGCATGCATCTTTTGGTAGACGGGGACGCAGTTTTCTGCAAAACCACACGATATGCATGCAAATGGTGCTTTTGGCAGAACGCGCGCGTGGATTTCTACCAAACGACGTGAAAAGCATGCCGATGCTGCTCTTTTTAACATCCGCACATGGATTTGTGCCAAAACGCGTTTTTAGCATGCACATGCATCTTTTGGTAGACGCGGACGCAGTTTTCTGCAAAACCACACGATATGCATGCAAATGGTGCTTTTGGCAGAACGCGCGTGTGGATTTCTACCAAACGACGTGAAAAGCATGCCGATGCTGCTCTTTTTAGCACCCGCACATGGATTTGTGCCAAAACGCGTTTTAAGCATGCGCATGCATCTTTTGGTAGACGCGGACGCAGTTTTCTGCAAAACCACACGATATGCATGCAAATGGTGCTTTTGGCAGAACGCGCGCGTGGATTTCTACCAAACGACGTGAAAAGCATGCCGATGCTGCTCTTTTTAACATCCGCACATGGATTTGTGCCAAAACGCGTTTTAAGCATGCGCATGCATCTTTTGGTAGACGCGGACGCAGTTTTCTGCAAAACCACACGATATGCATGCAAATGGTGCTTTTGGCAGAACGCGCGCGTGGATTTCTACCAAACGACGTGAAAAGCATGCCGATGCTGCTCTTTTTAACATCCGCACATGGATTTGTGCCAAAACGCGTTTTTAGCATGCACATGCATCTTTTGGTAGACGCGGACGCAGTTTTCTGCAAAACCACACGATATGCATGCAAATGGTGCTTTTGGCAGAACGCGCGTGTGGATTTCTACCAAACGACGTGAAAAGCATGCCGATGCTGCTCTTTTTAGCACCCGCACATGGATTTGTGCCAAAACGCGTTTTAAGCATGCGCATGCATCTTTTGGTAGACGCGGACGCAGTTTTCTGCAAAACCACACGATATGCATGCAAATGGTGCTTTTGGCAGAACGCGCGTGTGGATTTCTACCAAACGACGTGAAAAGCATGCCGATGCTGCTCTTTTTAACATCCGCACATGGATTTGTGCCAAAACGCGTTTTAAGCATGCGCATGCATCTTTTGGTAGACGCGGACGCAGTTTTCTGCAAAACCACACGATAGGCATGCAAATGGTGCTTTTGGCAGAACGCGCGCGTGGATTTCTACCAAACGACGTGAAAAGCATGCCGATGCTGCTCTTTTTAACATCCGCACATGGATTTGTGCCAAAACGCGTTTTTAGCATGCACATGCATCTTTTGGTAGACGCGGACGCAGTTTTCTGCAAAACCACACGATATGCATGCAAATGGTGCTTTTGGCAGAACGCGCGTGTGGATTTCTACCAAACGACGTGAAAAGCATGCCGATGCTGCTTTTTTTAACATCCGCACATGGATTTGTGCCAAAACGCGTTTTAAGCATGCGCATGCATCTTTTGGTAGACGCGGACGCAGTTTTCTGCAAAACCACACGATATGCATGCAAATGGTGCTTTTGGCAGAACGCGCGTGTGGATTTCTACCAAACGACGTGAAAAGCATGCCGATGCTGCTCTTTTTAACATCCGCACATGGATTTGTGCCAAAACGCGTTTTTAGCATGCACATGCATCTTTTGGTAGACGCGGACGCAGTTTTCTGCAAAACCACACGATATGCATGCAAATGGTGCTTTTGGCAGAACGCGCGTGTGGATTTCTACCAAACGACGTGAAAAGCATGCCGATGCTGCTCTTTTTAGCACCCGCACATGGATTTGTGCCAAAACGCGTTTTAAGCATGCGCATGCATCTTTTGGTAGATGCGGACGCAGTTTTCTGCAAAACCACACGATATGCATGCAAATGGTGGTTTTGGCAGAACGCGCGCGTGGATTTCTACCAAACGACGTGAAAAGCATGCCGATGCTGCTCTTTTTAACATCCGCACATGGATTTGTGCCAAAACGCGTTTTAAGCATGCGCATGCATCTTTTGGTAGACGCGGACGCAGTTTTCTGCAAAACCACACGATATGCATGCAAATGGTGCTTTTGGCAGAACGCGCGTGTGGATTTCTACCAAACGACGTGAAAAGCATGCCGATGCTGCTCTTTTTAGCACCCGCACATGGATTTGTGCCAAAACGCGTTTTAAGCATGCGCATGCATCTTTTGGTAGACGCGGACGCAGTTTTCTGCAAAACCACACGATATGCATGCAAATGGTGCTTTTGGCAGAACGCGCGTGTGGATTTCTACCAAACGACGTGAAAAGCATGCCGATGCTGCTCTTTTTAACATCCGCACATGGATTTGTGCCAAAACGCGTTTTAAGCATGCGCATGCATCTTTTGGTAGACGCGGACGCAGTTTTCTGCAAAACCACACGATAGGCATGCAAATGGTGCTTTTGGCAGAACGCGCGCGTGGATTTCTACCAAACGACGTGAAAAGCATGCCGATGCTGCTCTTTTTAACATCCGCACATGGATTTGTGCCAAAACGCGTTTTAAGCATGCGCATGCATCTTTTGGTAGACGCGGACGCAGTTTTCTGCAAAACCACACGATATGCATGCAAATGGTGCTTTTGGCAGAACGCGCGCGTGGATTTCTACCAAACGACGCGAAAAGCATGCCGATGCTGCTCTTTTTAGCACCCGCACATGGATTTGTGCCAAAACGCGTTTTTAGCATGCACATGCATCTTTTGGTAGACGCGGACGCAGTTTTCTGCAAAACCACACGATATGCATGCAAATGGTGCTTTTGGCAGAACGCGCGCGTGGATTTCTACCAAACGACGTGAAAAGCATGCCGATGCTGCTTTTTTTAACATCCGCACATGGATTTGTGCCAAAACGCGTTTTAAGCATGCGCATGCATCTTTTGGTAGACGCGGACGCAGTTTTCTGCAAAACCACACGATATGCATGCAAATGGTGCTTTTGGCAGAACGCGCGTGTGGATTTCTACCAAACGACGTGAAAAGCATGCCGATGCTGCTCTTTTTAACATCCGCACATGGATTTGTGCCAAAACGCGTTTTTAGCATGCACATGCATCTTTTGGTAGACGCGGACGCAGTTTTCTGCAAAACCACACGATATGCATGCAAATGGTGCTTTTGGCAGAACGCGCGTGTGGATTTCTACCAAACGACGTGAAAAGCATGCCGATGCTGCTTTTTTTAACATCCGCACATGGATTTGTGCCAAAACGCGTTTTAAGCATGCGCATGCATCTTTTGGTAGACGCGGACGCAGTTTTCTGCAAAACCACACGATATGCATGCAAATGGTGCTTTTGGCAGAACGCGCGTGTGGATTTCTACCAAACGACGTGAAAAGCATGCCGATGCTGCTCTTTTTAACATCCGCACATGGATTTGTGCCAAAACGCGTTTTTAGCATGCACATGCATCTTTTGGTAGACGCGGACGCAGTTTTCTGCAAAACCACACGATATGCATGCAAATGGTGCTTTTGGCAGAACGCGCGTGTGGATTTCTACCAAACGACGTGAAAAGCATGCCGATGCTGCTCTTTTTAGCACCCGCACATGGATTTGTGCCAAAACGCGTTTTAGGCATGCGCATGCATCTTTTGGTAGATGCGGACGCAGTTTTCTGCAAAACCACACGATATGCATGCAAATGGTGGTTTTGGCAGAACGCGCGCGTGGATTTCTACCAAACGACGTGAAAAGCATGCCGATGCTGCTCTTTTTAACATCCGCACATGGATTTGTGCCAAAACGCGTTTTAAGCATGCGCATGCATCTTTTGGTAGACGCGGACGCAGTTTTCTGCAAAACCACACGATATGCATGCAAATGGTGCTTTTGGCAGAACGCGCGCGTGGATTTCTACCAAACGACGTGAAAAGCATGCCGATGCTGCTCTTTTTAGCACCCGCACATGTATTTGTGCCAAAACGCGTTTTAAGCATGCGCATGCATCTTTTGGTAGACGCGGACGCAGTTTTCTGCAAAACCACACGATATGCATGCAAATGGTGCTTTTGGCAGAACGCGCGTGTGGATTTCTACCAAACGACGTGAAAAGCATGCCGATGCTGCTCTTTTTAACATCCGCACATGGATTTGTGCCAAAACGCGTTTTAAGCATGCGCATGCATCTTTTGGTAGACGCGGACGCAGTTTTCTGCAAAACCACACGATAAGCATGCAAATGGTGCTTTTGGCAGAACGCGCGCGTGGATTTCTACCAAACGACGTGAAAAGCATGCCGATGCTGCTCTTTTTAACATCCGCACATGGATTTGTGCCAAAACGCGTTTTAAGCATGCGCATGCATCTGGTAGACGCGGACGCAGTTTTCTGCAAAACCACACGATATGCATGAAAATGGTGCTTTTGGCAGAACGCGTGTGTGGATTTCTACCAAACGACGTGAAAAGCATGCCGATGCTGCTCTTTTTAACATCCGCACATGGATTTGTGCCAAAACGCGTTTTAAGCATGCGCATGCATCTTTTGGTAGACGCGGACGCAGTTTTCTGCAAAACCACACGATATGCATGCAAATGGTGCTTTTGGCAGAACGCGCGCGTGGATTTCTACCAAACGACGTGAAAAGCATGCCGATGCTGCTCTTTTTAACATCCGCACATGGATTTGTGCCAAAACGCGTTTTAAGCATGCGCATGCATCTTTTGGTAGACGCGGACGCAGTTTTCTGCAAAACCACACGATAGGCATGCAAATGGTGCTTTTGGCAGAACGCGCGCGTGGATTTCTACCAAACGACGTGAAAAGCATGCCGATGCTGCTCTTTTTAGCACCCGCACATGGATTTGTGCCAAAACGCGTTTTTAGCATGCGCATGCATCTTTTGGTAGACGCGGACGCAGTTTTCTGCAAAACCACACGATATGCATGAAAATGGTGCTTTTGGCAGAACGCGCGTGTGGATTTCTACCAAACGACGTGAAAAGCATGCCGATGCTGCTCTTTTTAACATCCGCACATGGATTTGTGCCAAAACGCGTTTTTAGCATGCACATGCATCTTTTGGTAGACGCGGACGCAGTTTTCTGCAAAACCACACGATATGCATGCAAATGGTGCTTTTGGCAGAACGCGCGTGTGGATTTCTACCAAACGACGTGAAAAGCATGCCGATGCTGCTCTTTTTAACATCCGCACATGGATTTGTGCCAAAGCGCGTTTTAAGCATGCGCATGCATCTTTTGGTAGACGCGGACGCAGTTTTCTGCAAAACCACACGATAGGCATGCAAATGGTGCTTTTGGCAGAACGCGCGTGTGGATTTCTACCAAACGACGTGAAAAGCATGCCGATGCTGCTCTTTTTAGCACCCGCACATGGATTTGTGCCAAAACGCGTTTTTAGCATGCACATGCATCTTTTGGTAGACGCGGACGCAGTTTTCTGCAAAACCACACGATATGCATGCAAATGGTGCTTTTGGCAGAACGCGCGTGTGGATTTCTACCAAACGACGTGAAAAGCATGCCGATGCTGCTCTTTTTAACATCCGCACATGGATTTGTGCCAAAACGCGTTTTTAGCATGCGCATGCATCTTTTGGTAGACGCGGACGCAGTTTTCTGCAAAACTACACGATATGCATGCAAATGGTGCTTTTGGCAGAACGCGCGTGTGGATTTCTACCAAACGACGTGAAAAGCATGCCGATGCTGCTCTTTTTAACATCCGCACATGGATTTGTGCCAAAACGCGTTTTAAGCATGCGCATGCATCTTTTGGTAGACGCGGACGCAGTTTTCTGCAAAACCACACGATATGCATGCAAATGGTGCTTTTGGCAGAACGCGCGCGTGGATTTCTACCAAACGACGTGAAAAGCATGCCGATGCTGCTCTTTTTAACATCCGCACATGGATTTGTGCCAAAACGCGTTTTTAGCATGCACATGCATCTTTTGGTAGACGCGGACGCAGTTTTCTGCAAAACCACACGATATGCATGCAAATGGTGCTTTTGGCAGAACGCGCGCGTGGATTTCTACCAAACGACGTGAAAAGCATGCCGATGCTGCTCTTTTTAACATCCGCACATGGATTTGTGCCAAAGCGCGCTTTAAGCATGCGCATGCATCTTTTGGTAGACGCGGACGCAGTTTTCTGCAAAACCACACGATAGGCATGCAAATGGTGCTTTTTGCAGAACGCGCGTGTGGATTTCTACCAAACGACGTGAAAAGCATGCCGATGCTGCTCTTTTTAGCACCCGCACATGGATTTGTGCCAAAACGCGTTTTAAGCATGCGCATGCATCTTTTGGTAGACGCGGACGCAGTTTTCTGCAAAACCACACGATATGCATGCAAATGGTGCTTTTGGCAGAACGCGCGCGTGGATTTCTACCAAACGACGTGAAAAGCATGCCGATGCTGCTCTTTTTAACATCCGCACATGGATTTGTGCCAAAACGCGTTTTAAGCATGCGCATGCATCTTTTGGTAGACGCGGACGCAGTTTTCTGCAAAACCACACGATAGGCATGCAAATGGTGCTTTTGGCAGAACGCGCGCATGGATTTCTACCAAACGACGTGAAAAGCATGCCGATGCTGCTCTTTTTAGCACCCGCACATGGATTTGTGCCAAAACGCGTTTTTAGCATGCACATGCATCTTTTGGTAGACGCGGACGCAGTTTTCTGCAAAACCACACGATATGCATGCAAATGGTGCTTTTGGCAGAACGCGCGTGTGGATTTCTACCAAACGACGTGAAAAGCATGCCGATGCTGCTCTTTTTAGCACCCGCACATGGATTTGTGCCAAAACGCGTTTTAAGCATGCGCATGCATGTTTTGGTAGACGCGGACGCAGTTTTCTGCAAAACCACACGATAGGCATGCAAATGGTGCTTTTGGCAGAACGCGCGTGTGGATTTCTACCAAACGACGTGAAAAGCATGCCGATGCTGCTCTTTTTAGCACCCGCACATGGATTTGTGCCAAAGCGCGTTTTAAGCATGCGCATGCATCTTTTGGTAGACGCGGACGCAGTTTTCTGCAAAACCACACGATATGCATGCAAATGGTGCTTTTGGCAGAACGCGCGTGTGGGTTTCTACCAAACGACGTGAAAAGCATGCCGATGCTGCTCTTTTTAACATCCGCACATGGATTTGTGCCAAAACGCGTTTTTAGCATGCACATGCATCTTTTGGTAGACGCGGACGCAGTTTTCTGCAAAACCACACGATATGCATGCAAATGGTGCTTTTGGCAGAACGCGCGTGTGGATTTCTACCAAACGACGTGAAAAGCATGCCGATGCTGCTCTTTTTAACATCCGCACATGGATTTGTGCCAAAGCGCGTTTTAAGCATGCGCATGCATCTTTTGGTAGACGCGGACGCAGTTTTCTGCAAAACCACACGATAGGCATGCAAATGGTGCTTTTGGCAGAACGCGCGTGTGGATTTCTACCAAACGACGTGAAAAGCATGCCGATGCTGCTCTTTTTAGCACCCGCACATGGATTTGTGCCAAAACGCGTTTTAAGCATGCGCATGCATCTTTTGGTAGACGCGGACGCAGTTTTCTGCAAAACCACACGATATGCATGCAAATGGTGCTTTTGGCAGAACGCGCGCGTGGATTTCTACCAAACGACGTGAAAAGCATGCCGATGCTGCTCTTTTTAGCACCCGCACATGGATTTGTGCCAAAACGCGTTTTTAGCATGCACATGCATCTTTTGGTAGACGCGGACGCAGTTTTCTGCAAAACCACACGATATGCATGCAAATGGTGCTTTTGGCAGAACGCGTGTGGATTTCTACCAAACGACGTGAAAAGCATGCCGATGCTGCTCTTTTTAGCACCCGCACATGGATTTGTGCCAAAACGCGTTTTAAGCATGCGCATGCATCTTTTGGTAGACGCGGACGCAGTTTTCTGCAAAACCACACGATATGCATGCAAATGGTGCTTTTGGCAGAACGCGCGTGTGGATTTCTACCAAACGACATGAAAAGCATGCCGATGCTGCTCTTTTTAGCACCCGCACATGGATTTGTGCCAAAGCGCGTTTTAAGCATGCGCATGCATCTTTTGGTAGACGCGGACGCAGTTTTCTGCAAAACCACACGATAGGCATGCAAATGGTGCTTTTGGCAGAACGCGCGTGTGGATTTCTACCAAACGACGTGAAAAGCATGCCGATGCTGCTCTTTTTAACATCCGCACATGGATTTGTGCCAAAACGCGTTTTAAGCATGCGCATGCATCTTTTGGTAGACGCGGACGCAGTTTTCTGCAAAACCACACGATAGGCATGCAAATGGTGCTTTTGGCAGAACGCGCGCGTGGATTTCTACCAAACGACGTGAAAAGCATGCCGATGCTGCTCTTTTTAGCACCCGCACATGGATTTGTGCCAAAACGCGTTTTTAGCATGCGCATGCATCTTTTGGTAGACGCGGACGCAGTTTTCTGCAAAACCACACGATAGGCATGCAAATGGTGCTTTTGGCAGAACGCGCGTGTGGATTTCTACCAAACGACGTGAAAAGCATGCCGATGCTGCTCTTTTTAGCACCCGCACATGGATTTGTGCCAAAACGCGTTTTAAGCATGCGCATGCATCTTTTGGTAGACGCGGACGCAGTTTTCTGCAAAACCACACGATATGCATGCAAATGGTGCTTTTGGCAGAACGCGCGCGTGGATTTCTACCAAACGACGTGAAAAGCATGCCGATGCTGCTCTTTTTAACATCCGCACATGGATTTGTGCCAAAACGCGTTTTAAGCATGCGCATGCATCTTTTGGTAGACGCGGACGCAGTTTTCTGCAAAACCACACGATAGGCATGCAAATGGTGCTTTTGGCAGAACGCGCGCGTGGATTTCTACCAAACGACGTGAAAAGCATGCCGATGCTGCTCTTTTTAGCACCCGCACATGGATTTGTGCCAAAACGCGTTTTAAGCATGCGCATGCATCTTTTGGTAGACGCGGACGCAGTTTTCTGCAAAACCACACGATATGCATGCAAATGGTGCTTTTGGCAGAACGCGCATGTGGATTTCTACCAAACGACATGAAAAGCATGCCGATGCTGCTCTTTTTAGCACCCGCACATGGATTTGTGCCAAAGCGCGTTTTAAGCATGCGCATGCATTTTTTGGTAGACGCGGACGCAGTTTTCTGCAAAACCACACGATAGGCATGCAAATGGTGCTTTTGGCAGAACGCGCGTGTGGATTTCTACCAAACGACGTGAAAAGCATGCCGATGCTGCTCTTTTTAGCACCCGCACATGGATTTGTGCCAAAACGCGTTTTAAGCATGCGCATGCATCTTTTGGTAGACGCGGACGCAGTTTTCTGCAAAACCACACGATATGCATGCAAATGGTGCTTTTGGCAGAACGCGCGTGTGGATTTCTACCAAACGACATGAAAAGCATGCCGATGCTGCTCTTTTTAGCACCCGCACATGGATTTGTGCCAAAGCGCGTTTTAAGCATGCGCATGCATCTTTTGGTAGACGCGGACGCAGTTTTCTGCAAAACCACACGATAGGCATGCAAATGGTGCTTTTGGCAGAACGCGCGTGTGGATTTCTACCAAACGACGTGAAAAGCATGCCGATGCTGCTCTTTTTAACATCCGCACATGGATTTGTGCCAAAACGCGTTTTAAGCATGCGCATGCATCTTTTGGTAGACGCGGACGCAGTTTTCTGCAAAACCACACGATAGGCATGCAAATGGTGCTTTTGGCAGAACGCGCGCGTGGATTTCTACCAAACGACGTGAAAAGCATGCCGATGCTGCTCTTTTTAGCACCCGCACATGGATTTGTGCCAAAACGCGTTTTTAGCATGCGCATGCATCTTTTGGTAGACGCGGACGCAGTTTTCTGCAAAACCACACGATATGCATGAAAATGGTGCTTTTGGCAGAACGCGCGTGTGGATTTCTACCAAACGACGTGAAAAGCATGCCGATGCTGCTCTTTTTAACATCCGCACATGGATTTGTGCCAAAACGCGTTTTTAGCATGCACATGCATCTTTTGGTAGACGCGGACGCAGTTTTCTGCAAAACCACACGATATGCATGCAAATGGTGCTTTTGGCAGAACGCGCGTGTGGATTTCTACCAAACGACGTGAAAAGCATGCCGATGCTGCTCTTTTTAACATCCGCACATGGATTTGTGCCAAAACGCGTTTTTAGCATGCACATGCATCTTTTGGTAGACGCGGACGCAGTTTTCTGCAAAACCACACGATATGCATGCAAATGGTGCTTTTGGCAGAACGCGCGTGTGGATTTCTACCAAACGACGTGAAAAGCATGCCGATGCTGCTCTTTTTAACATCCGCACATGGATTTGTGCCAAAACGCGTTTTTAGCATGCACATGCATCTTTTGGTAGACGCGGACGCAGTTTTCTGCAAAACCACACGATATGCATGCAAATGGTGCTTTTGGCAGAACGCGCGTGTGGATTTCTACCAAACGACGTGAAAAGCATGCCGATGCTGCTCTTTTTAACATCCGCACATGGATTTGTGCAAAACGCGTTTTTAGCATGCGCATGCATCTCTTGGTAGACGCGGACGCAGTTTTCTGCAAAACCACACGATATGCATGCAAATGGTGCTTTTGGCAGAACGCGCGTGTGGATTTCTACCAAACGACGTGAAAAGCATGCCGATGCTGCTCTTTTTTAACATCCGCACATGGATTTGTGCCAAAGCGCGTTTTAAGCATGCGCATGCATCTTTTGGTAGACGCGGACGCAGTTTTCTGCAAAACCACACGATAGGCATGCAAATGGTGCTTTTGCAGAACGCGCGTGTGGATTTCTACCAAACGACGTGAAAAGCATGCCGATGCTGCTCTTTTTAGCACCCGCACATGGATTTGTGCCAAAACGCGTTTTAAGCATGCGCATGCATCTTTTGGTAGACGCGGACGCAGTTTTCTGCAAAACCACACGATATGCATGCAAATGGTGCTTTTGGCAGAACGCGCGCGTGGATTTCTACCAAACGACGTGAAAAGCATGCCGATGCTGCTCTTTTTAACATCCGAACATGGATTTGTGCCAAAGCGCGTTTTAAGCATGCGCATGCATCTTTTGGTAGACGCGGACGCAGTTTTCTGCAAAACCACACGATAGGCATGCAAATGGTGCTTTTTGCAGAACGCGCGTGTGGATTTCTACCAAACGACGTGAAAAGCATGCCGATGCTGCTCTTTTTAGCACCCGCACATGGAGTTGTGCCAAAACGCGTTTTAAGCATGCGCATGCATCTTTTGGTAGACGCGGACGCAGTTTTCTGCAAAACCACACGATATGCAAGCAAATGGTGCTTTTGGCAGAACGCGCGCGTGGATTTCTACCAAACGACGTGAAAAGCATGCCGATGCTGCTCTTTTTAACATCCGCACATGGATTTGTGCCAAAACGCGTTTTAAGCATGCGCATGCATCTTTTGGTAGACGCGGACGCAGTTTTCTGCAAAACCACACGATAGGCATGCAAATGGTGCTTTTGGCAGAACGCGCGCATGGATTTCTACCAAACGACGTGAAAAGCATGCCGATGCTGCTCTTTTTAGCACCCGCACATGGATTTGTGCCAAAACGCGTTTTTAGCATGCACATGCATCTTTTGGTAGACGCGGACGCAGTTTTCTGCAAAACCACACGATATGCATGCAAATGGTGCTTTTGGCAGAACGCGCGTGTGGATTTCTACCAAACGACGTGAAAAGCATGCCGATGCTGCTCTTTTTAGCACCCGCACATGGATTTGTGCCAAAACGCGTTTTAAGCATGCGCATGCATCTTTTGGTAGACGCGGACGCAGTTTTCTGCAAAACCACACGATAGGCATGCAAATGGTGCTTTTGGCAGAACGCGCGTGTGGATTTCTACCAAACGACGTGAAAAGCATGCCGATGCTGCTCTTTTTAGCACCCGCACATGGATTTGTGCCAAAGCGCGTTTTAAGCATGCGCATGCATCTTTTGGTAGACGCGGACGCAGTTTTCTGCAAAACCACACGATATGCATGCAAATGGTGCTTTTGGCAGAACGCGCGTGTGGATTTCTACCAAACGACGTGAAAAGCATGCCGATGCTGCTCTTTTTAGCACCCGCACATGGATTTGTGCCAAAACGCGTTTTAAGCATGCGCATGCATCTTTTGGTAGACGCGGACGCAGTTTTCTGCAAAACCACACGATATGCATGCAAATGGTGCTTTTGGCAGAACGCGCGCGTGGATTTCTACCAAACGACGTGAAAAGCATGCCGATGCTGCTCTTTTTAACATCCGCACATGGATTTGTGCCAAAGCGCGTTTTAAGCATGCGCATGCATCTTTTGGTAGACGCGGACGCAGTTTTCTGCAAAACCACACGATAGGCATGCAAATGGTGCTTTTGGCAGAACGCGCGTGTGGATTTCTACCAAACGACGTGAAAAGCATGCCGATGCTGCTCTTTTTAGCACCCGCACATGGATTTGTGCCAAAACGCGTTTTAAGCATGCGCATGCATCTTTTGGTAGACGCGGACGCAGTTTTCTGCAAAACCACACGATATGCATGCAAATGGTGCTTTTGGCAGAACGCGCGCGTGGATTTCTACCAAACGACGTGAAAAGCATGCCGATGCTGCTCTTTTTAACATCCGCACATGGATTTGTGCCAAAACGCGTTTTAAGCATGCGCATGCATCTTTTGGTAGACGCGGACGCAGTTTTCTGCAAAACCACACGATAGGCATGCAAATGGTGCTTTTGGCAGAACGCGCGCGTGGATTTCTACCAAACGACGTGAAAAGCATGCCGATGCTGCTCTTTTTAGCACCCGCACATGGATTTGTGCCAAAACGCGTTTTTAGCATGCACATGCATCTTTTGGTAGACGCGGACGCAGTTTTCTGCAAAACCACACGATATGCATGAAAATGGTGCTTTTGGCAGAACGCGCGTGTGGATTTCTACCAAACGACGTGAAAAGCATGCCGATGCTGCTCTTTTTAACATCCGCACATGGATTTGTGCCAAAACGCGTTTTAAGCATGCGCATGCATCTTTTGGTAGACGCGGACGCAGTTTTCTGCAAAACCACACGATATGCATGCAAATGGTGCTTTTGGCAGAACGCGCGCGTGGATTTCTACCAAACGACGTGAAAAGCATGCCGATGCTGCTCTTTTTAACATCCGCACATGGATTTGTGCCAAAACGCGTTTTAAGCATGCGCATGCATCTTTTGGTAGACGCGGACGCAGTTTTCTGCAAAACCACACGATAGGCATGCAAATGGTGCTTTTGGCAGAACGCGCGCGTGGATTTCTACCAAACGACGTGAAAAGCATGCCGATGCTGCTCTTTTTAGCACCCGCACATGGATTTGTGCCAAAACGCGTTTTTAGCATGCGCATGCATCTTTTGGTAGACGCGGACGCAGTTTTCTGCAAAACCACACGATATGCATGAAAATGGTGCTTTTGGCAGAACGCGCGTGTGGATTTCTACCAAACGACGTGAAAAGCATGCCGATGCTGCTCTTTTTAACATCCGCACATGGATTTGTGCCAAAACGCGTTTTTAGCATGCACATGCATCTTTTGGTAGACGCGGACGCAGTTTTCTGCAAAACCACACGATATGCATGCAAATGGTGCTTTTGGCAGAACGCGCGTGTGGATTTCTACCAAACGACGTGAAAAGCATGCCGATGCTGCTCTTTTTAACATCCGCACATGGATTTGTGCCAAAGCGCGTTTTAAGCATGCGCATGCATCTTTTGGTAGACGCGGACGCAGTTTTCTGCAAAACCACACGATAGGCATGCAAATGGTGCTTTTGGCAGAACGCGCGTGTGGATTTCTACCAAACGACGTGAAAAGCATGCCGATGCTGCTCTTTTTAGCACCCGCACATGGATTTGTGCCAAAACGCGTTTTTAGCATGCACATGCATCTTTTGGTAGACGCGGACGCAGTTTTCTGCAAAACCACACGATATGCATGCAAATGGTGCTTTTGGCAGAACGCGCGTGTGGATTTCTACCAAACGACGTGAAAAGCATGCCGATGCTGCTCTTTTTAACATCCGCACATGGATTTGTGCCAAAACGCGTTTTTAGCATGCGCATGCATCTTTTGGTAGACGCGGACGCAGTTTTCTGCAAAACTACACGATATGCATGCAAATGGTGCTTTTGGCAGAACGCGCGTGTGGATTTCTACCAAACGACGTGAAAAGCATGCCGATGCTGCTCTTTTTAACATCCGCACATGGATTTGTGCCAAAACGCGTTTTAAGCATGCGCATGCATCTTTTGGTAGACGCGGACGCAGTTTTCTGCAAAACCACACGATATGCATGCAAATGGTGCTTTTGGCAGAACGCGCGCGTGGATTTCTACCAAACGACGTGAAAAGCATGCCGATGCTGCTCTTTTTAACATCCGCACATGGATTTGTGCCAAAACGCGTTTTTAGCATGCACATGCATCTTTTGGTAGACGCGGACGCAGTTTTCTGCAAAACCACACGATATGCATGCAAATGGTGCTTTTGGCAGAACGCGCGCGTGGATTTCTACCAAACGACGTGAAAAGCATGCCGATGCTGCTCTTTTTAACATCCGCACATGGATTTGTGCCAAAGCGCGCTTTAAGCATGCGCATGCATCTTTTGGTAGACGCGGACGCAGTTTTCTGCAAAACCACACGATAGGCATGCAAATGGTGCTTTTTGCAGAACGCGCGTGTGGATTTCTACCAAACGACGTGAAAAGCATGCCGATGCTGCTCTTTTTAGCACCCGCACATGGATTTGTGCCAAAACGCGTTTTAAGCATGCGCATGCATCTTTTGGTAGACGCGGACGCAGTTTTCTGCAAAACCACACGATATGCATGCAAATGGTGCTTTTGGCAGAACGCGCGCGTGGATTTCTACCAAACGACGTGAAAAGCATGCCGATGCTGCTCTTTTTAACATCCGCACATGGATTTGTGCCAAAACGCGTTTTAAGCATGCGCATGCATCTTTTGGTAGACGCGGACGCAGTTTTCTGCAAAACCACACGATAGGCATGCAAATGGTGCTTTTGGCAGAACGCGCGCATGGATTTCTACCAAACGACGTGAAAAGCATGCCGATGCTGCTCTTTTTAGCACCCGCACATGGATTTGTGCCAAAACGCGTTTTTAGCATGCACATGCATCTTTTGGTAGACGCGGACGCAGTTTTCTGCAAAACCACACGATATGCATGCAAATGGTGCTTTTGGCAGAACGCGCGTGTGGATTTCTACCAAACGACGTGAAAAGCATGCCGATGCTGCTCTTTTTAGCACCCGCACATGGATTTGTGCCAAAACGCGTTTTAAGCATGCGCATGCATGTTTTGGTAGACGCGGACGCAGTTTTCTGCAAAACCACACGATAGGCATGCAAATGGTGCTTTTGGCAGAACGCGCGTGTGGATTTCTACCAAACGACGTGAAAAGCATGCCGATGCTGCTCTTTTTAGCACCCGCACATGGATTTGTGCCAAAGCGCGTTTTAAGCATGCGCATGCATCTTTTGGTAGACGCGGACGCAGTTTTCTGCAAAACCACACGATATGCATGCAAATGGTGCTTTTGGCAGAACGCGCGTGTGGATTTCTACCAAACGACGTGAAAAGCATGCCGATGCTGCTCTTTTTAACATCCGCACATGGATTTGTGCCAAAACGCGTTTTTAGCATGCACATGCATCTTTTGGTAGACGCGGACGCAGTTTTCTGCAAAACCACACGATATGCATGCAAATGGTGCTTTTGGCAGAACGCGCGTGTGGATTTCTACCAAACGACGTGAAAAGCATGCCGATGCTGCTCTTTTTAACATCCGCACATGGATTTGTGCCAAAGCGCGTTTTAAGCATGCGCATGCATCTTTTGGTAGACGCGGACGCAGTTTTCTGCAAAACCACACGATAGGCATGCAAATGGTGCTTTTGGCAGAACGCGCGTGTGGATTTCTACCAAACGACGTGAAAAGCATGCCGATGCTGCTCTTTTTAGCACCCGCACATGGATTTGTGCCAAAACGCGTTTTAAGCATGCGCATGCATCTTTTGGTAGACGCGGACGCAGTTTTCTGCAAAACCACACGATATGCATGCAAATGGTGCTTTTGGCAGAACGCGCGCGTGGATTTCTACCAAACGACGTGAAAAGCATGCCGATGCTGCTCTTTTTAACATCCGCACATGGATTTGTGCCAAAGCGCGTTTTAAGCATGCGCATGCATCTTTTGGTAGACGCGGACGCAGTTTTCTGCAAAACCACACGATAGGCATGCAAATGGTGCTTTTTGCAGAACGCGCGTGTGGATTTCTACCAAACGACGTGAAAAGCATGCCGATGCTGCTCTTTTTAGCACCCGCACATGGATTTGTGCCAAAACGCGTTTTAAGCATGCGCATGCATCTTTTGGTAGACGCGGACGCAGTTTTCTGCAAAACCACACGATATGCATGCAAATGGTGCTTTTGGTAGAACGCGCGCGTGGATTTCTACCAAACGACGTGAAAAGCACGCCGATGCTGCTCTTTTTAACATCCGCACATGGATTTGTGCCAAAACGCGTTTTAAGCATGCGCATGCATCTTTTGGTAGACGCGGACGCAGTTTTCTGCAAAACCACACGATAGGCATGCAAATGGTGCTTTTGGCAGAACGCGCGCATGGATTTCTACCAAACGACGTGAAAAGCATGCCGATGCTGCTCTTTTTAGCACCCGCACATGGATTTGTGCCAAAACGCGTTTTTAGCATGCACATGCATCTTTTGGTAGACGCGGACGCAGTTTTCTGCAAAACCACACGATATGCATGCAAATGGTGCTTTTGGCAGAACGCGCGTGTGGATTTCTACCAAACGACGTGAAAAGCATGCCGATGCTGCTCTTTTTAGCACCCGCACATGGATTTGTGCCAAAACGCGTTTTAAGCATGCGCATGCATATTTTGGTAGACGCGGACGCAGTTTTCTGCAAAACCACACGATAGGCATGCAAATGGTGCTTTTGGCAGAACGCGCGTGTGGATTTCTACCAAACGACGTGAAAAGCATGCCGATGCTGCTCTTTTTAGCACCCGCACATGGATTTGTGCCAAAGCGCGTTTTAAGCATGCGCATGCATCTTTTGGTAGACGCGGACGCAGTTTTCTGCAAAACCACACGATATGCATGCAAATGGTGCTTTTGGCAGAACGCGCGTGTGGATTTCTACCAAACGACGTGAAAAGCATGCCGATGCTGCTCTTTTTAGCAACCGCACATGGATATGTGCCAAAACGCGTTTTAAGCATGCGCATGCATCTTTTGGTAGACGCGGACGCAGTTTTCTGCAAAACCACACGATATGCATGCAAATGGTGCTTTTGGCAGAACGCGCGTGTGGATTTCTACCAAACGACGTGAAAAGCATGCCGATGCTGCTCTTTTTAGCACCCGCACATGGATTTGTGCCAAAACGCGTTTTAAGCATGCGCATGCATCTTTTGGTAGACGCGGACGCAGTTTTCTGCAAAACCACACGATATGCATGCAAATGGTGCTTTTGGCAGAACGCGCGCGTGGATTTCTACCAAACGACGTGAAAAGCATGCCGATGCTGCTCTTTTTAACATCCGCACATGGGTTTGTGCCAAAGCGCGTTTTAAGCATGCGCATGCATCTTTTGGTAGACGCGGACGCAGTTTTCTGCAAAACCACACGATATGCATGCAAATGGTGCTTTTGGCAGAACGCGCGTGTGGATTTCTACCAAACGACGTGAAAAGCATGCCGATGCTGCTCTTTTTAACATCCGCACATGGATTTGTGCCAAAGCGCGTTTTAAGCATGCGCATGCATCTTTTGGTAGACGCGGACGCAGTTTTCTGCAAAACCACACGATAGGCATGCAAATGGTGCTTTTGGCAGAACGCGCGTGTGGATTTCTACCAAACGACGTGAAAAGCATGCCGATGCTGCTCTTTTTAGCACCCGCACATGGATTTGTGCCAAAACGCGTTTTAAGCATGCGCATGCATCTTTTGGTAGACGCGGACGCAGTTTTCTGCAAAACCACACGATATGCATGCAAATGGTGCTTTTGGCAGAACGCGCGCGTGGATTTCTACCAAACGACGTGAAAAGCATGCCGATGCTGCTCTTTTTAGCACCCGCACATGGATTTGTGCCAAAACGCGTTTTAAGCATGCGCATGCATCTTTTGGTAGACGCGGACGCAGTTTTCTGCAAAACCACACGATATGCATGCAAATGGTGCTTTTGGCAGAACGCGCGCGTGGATTTCTACCAAACGACGTGAAAAGCATGCCGATGCTGCTCTTTTTAACATCCGCACATGGATTTGTGCCAAAGCGCGTTTTAAGCATGCGCATGCATCTTTTGGTAGACGCGGACGCAGTTTTCTGCAAAACCACACGATAGGCATGCAAATGGTGCTTTTGGCAGAACGCGCGTGTGGATTTCTACCAAACGACGTGAAAAGCATGCCGATGCTGCTCTTTTTAGCACCCGCACATGGATTTGTGCCAAAACGCGTTTTAAGCATGCGCATGCATCTTTTGGTAGACGCGGACGCAGTTTTCTGCAAAACCACACGATATGCATGCAAATGGTGCTTTTGGCAGAACGCGCGCGTGGATTTCTACCAAACGACGTGAAAAGCATGCCGATGCTGCTCTTTTTAACATCCGCACATGGATTTGTGCCAAAACGCGTTTTAAGCATGCGCATGCATCTTTTGGTAGACGCGGACGCAGTTTTCTGCAAAACCACACGATAGGCATGCAAATGGTGCTTTTGGCAGAACGCGCGCGTGGATTTCTACCAAACGACGTGAAAAGCATGCCGATGCTGCTCTTTTTAGCACCCGCACATGGATTTGTGCCAAAAACGCGTTTTTAGCATGCACATGCATCTTTTGGTAGACGCGGACGCAGTTTTCTGCAAAACCACACGATATGCATGCAAATGGTGCTTTTGGCAGAACGCGTGTGGATTTCTACCAAACGACGTGAAAAGCATGCCGATGCTGCTCTTTTTAGCACCCGCACATGGATTTGTGCCAAAACGCGTTTTAAGCATGCGCATGCATCTTTTGGTAGACGCGGACGCAGTTTTCTGCAAAACCACACGATATGCATGCAAATGGTGCTTTTGGCAGAACGCGCGTGTGGATTTCTACCAAACGACGTGAAAAGCATGCCGATGCTGCTCTTTTTAGCACCCGCACATGGATTTGTGCCAAAGCGCGTTTTAAGCATGCGCATGCATCTTTTGGTAGACGCGGACGCAGTTTTCTGCAAAACCACACGATAGGCATGCAAATGGTGCTTTTGGCAGAACGCGCGTGTGGATTTCTACCAAACGACGTGAAAAGCATGCCGATGCTGCTCTTTTTAGCACCCGCACATGGATTTGTGCCAAAACGCGTTTTAAGCATGCGCATGCATCTTTTGGTAGACGCGGACGCAGTTTTCTGCAAAACCACACGATATGCATGCAAATGGTGCTTTTGGCAGAACGCGCGCGTGGATTTCTACCAAACGACGTGAAAAGCATGCCGATGCTGCTCTTTTTAACATCCGAACATGGATTTGTGCCAAAGCGCGTTTTAAGCATGCGCATGCATCTTTTGGTAGACGCGGACGCAGTTTTCTGCAAAACCACACGATAGGCATGCAAATGGTGCTTTTTGCAGAACGCGCGTGTGGATTTCTACCAAACGACGTGAAAAGCATGCCGATGCTGCTCTTTTTAGCACCCGCACATGGATTTGTGCCAAAACGCGTTTTAAGCATGCGCATGCATCTTTTGGTAGACGCGGACGCAGTTTTCTGCAAAACCACACGATATGCATGCAAATGGTGCTTTTGGCAGAACGCGCGCGTGGATTTCTACCAAACGACGTGAAAAGCATGCCGATGCTGCTCTTTTTAACATCCGCACATGGATTTGTGCCAAAACGCGTTTTAAGCATGCGCATGCATCTTTTGGTAGACGCGGACGCAGTTTTCTGCAAAACCACACGATAGGCATGCAAATGGTGCTTTTGGCAGAACGCGCGCATGGATTTCTACCAAACGACGTGAAAAGCATGCCGATGCTGCTCTTTTTAGCACCCGCACATGGATTTGTGCCAAAACGCGTTTTAAGCATGCGCATGCATCTTTTGGTAGACGCGGACGCAGTTTTCTGCAAAACCACACGATATGCATGCAAATGGTGCTTTTGGCAGAACGCGCGCGTGGATTTCTACCAAACGACGTGAAAAGCATGCCGATGCTGCTCTTTTTAACATCCGCACATGGATTTGTGCCAAAACGCGTTTTAAGCATGCGCATGCATCTTTTGGTAGACGCGGACGCAGTTTTCTGCAAAACCACACGATAGGCATGCAAATGGTGCTTTTGGCAGAACGCGCGCGTGGATTTCTACCAAACGACGTGAAAAGCATGCCGATGCTGCTCTTTTTAGCACCCGCACATGGATTTGTGCCAAAACGCGTTTTTAGCATGCACATGCATCTTTTGGTAGACGCGGACGCAGTTTTCTGCAAAACCACACGATATGCATGAAAATGGTGCTTTTGGCAGAACGCGCGTGTGGATTTCTACCAAACGACGTGAAAAGCATGCCGATGCTGCTCTTTTTAGCACCCGCACATGGATTTGTGCCAAAACGCGTTTTAAGCATGCGCATGCATCTTTTGGTAGACGCGGACGCAGTTTTCTGCAAAACCACACGATATGCATGCAAATGGTGCTTTTGGCAGAACGCGCGCGTGGATTTCTACCAAACGACGTGAAAAGCATGCCGATGCTGCTCTTTTTAACATCCGCACATGGATTTGTGCCAAAACGCGTTTTTAGCATGCACATGCATCTTTTGGTAGACGCGGACGCAGTTTTCTGCAAAACCACACGATATGCATGCAAATGGTGCTTTTGGCAGAACGCGCGTGTGGATTTCTACCAAACGACGTGAAAAGCATGCCGATGCTGCTCTTTTTAACATCCGCACATGGATTTGTGCCAAAACGCGTTTTTAGCATGCACATGCATCTTTTGGTAGACGCGGACGCAGTTTTCTGCAAAACCACACGATATGCATGCAAATGGTGCTTTTGGCAGAACGCGCGCGTGGATTTCTACCAAACGACGTGAAAAGCATGCCGATGCTGCTCTTTTTAACATCCGCACATGGATTTGTGCCAAAGCGCGTTTTAAGCATGCGCATGCATCTTTTGGTAGACGCGGACGCAGTTTTCTGCAAAACCACACGATAGGCATGCAAATGGTGCTTTTGGCAGAACGCGCGTGTGGATTTCTACCAAACGACGTGAAAAGCATGCCGATGCTGCTCTTTTTAGCACCCGCACATGGATTTGTGCCAAAACGCGTTTTAAGCATGCGCATGCATCTTTTGGTAGACGCGGACGCAGTTTTCTGCAAAACCACACGATATGCATGCAAATGGTGCTTTTGGCAGAACGCGCGCGTGGATTTCTACCAAACGACGTGAAAAGCATGCCGATGCTGCTCTTTTTAACATCCGCACATGGATTTGTGCCAAAACGCGTTTTTAGCATGCACATGCATCTTTTGGTAGACGCGGACGCAGTTTTCTGCAAAACCACACGATATGCCATGCAAATGGTGCTTTTGGCAGAACGCGCGTGTGGATTTCTACCAAACGACGTGAAAAGCATGCCGATGCTGCTCTTTTTAGCACCCGCACATGGATTTGTGCCAAAACGCGTTTTAAGCATGCGCATGCATGTTTTGGTAGACGCGGACGCAGTTTTCTGCAAAACCACACGATAGGCATGCAAATGGTGCTTTTGGCAGAACGCGCGTGTGGATTTCTACCAAACGACGTGAAAAGCATGCCGATGCTGCTCTTTTTAGCACCCGCACATGGATTTGTGCCAAAGCGCGTTTTAAGCATGCGCATGCATCTTTTGGTAGACGCGGACGCAGTTTTCTGCAAAACCACACGATATGCATGCAAATGGTGCTTTTGGCAGAACGCGCGTGTGGATTTCTACCAAACGACGTGAAAAGCATGCCGATGCTGCTCTTTTTAGCACCCGCACATGGATATGTGCCAAAACGCGTTTTAAGCATGCGCATGCATCTTTTGGTAGACGCGGACGCAGTTTTCTGCAAAACCACACGATATGCATGCAAATGGTGCTTTTGGCAGAACGCGCGTGTGGATTTCTACCAAACGACGTGAAAAGCATGCCGATGCTGCTCTTTTTAGCACCCGCACATGGATTTGTGCCAAAACGCGTTTTAAGCATGCGCATGCATCTTTTGGTAGACGCGGACGCAGTTTTCTGCAAAACCACACGATATGCATGCAAATGGTGCTTTTGGCAGAACGCGCGCGTGGATTTCTACCAAACGACGTGAAAAGCATGCCGATGCTGCTCTTTTTAACATCCGCACATGGATTTGTGCCAAAGCGCGTTTTAAGCATGCGCATGCATCTTTTGGTAGACGCGGACGCAGTTTTCTGCAAAACCACACGATATGCATGCAAATGGTGCTTTTGGCAGAACGCGCGTGTGGATTTCTACCAAACGACGTGAAAAGCATGCCGATGCTGCTCTTTTTAACATCCGCACATGGATTTGTGCCAAAGCGCGTTTTAAGCATGCGCATGCATCTTTTGGTAGACGCGGACGCAGTTTTCTGCAAAACCACACGATAGGCATGCAAATGGTGCTTTTGGCAGAACGCGCGTGTGGATTTCTACCAAACGACGTGAAAAGCATGCCGATGCTGCTCTTTTTAGCACCCGCACATGGATTTGTGCCAAAACGCGTTTTAAGCATGCGCATGCATCTTTTGGTAGACGCGGACGCAGTTTTCTGCAAAACCACACGATATGCATGCAAATGGTGCTTTTGGCAGAACGCGCGCGTGGATTTCTACCAAACGACGTGAAAAGCATGCCGATGCTGCTCTTTTTAGCACCCGCACATGGATTTGTGCCAAAACGCGTTTTAAGCATGCGCATGCATCTTTTCGTAGACGCGGACGCAGTTTTCTGCAAAACCACACGATATGCATGCAAATGGTGCTTTTGGCAGAACGCGCGCGTGGATTTCTACCAAACGACGTGAAAAGCATGCCGATGCTGCTCTTTTTAACATCCGCACATGGATTTGTGCCAAAGCGCGTTTTAAGCATGCGCATGCATCTTTTGGTAGACGCGGACGCAGTTTTCTGCAAAACCACACGATAGGCATGCAAATGGTGCTTTTGGCAGAACGCGCGTGTGGATTTCTACCAAACGACGTGAAAAGCATGCCGATGCTGCTCTTTTTAGCACCCGCACATGGATTTGTGCCAAAACGCGTTTTAAGCATGCGCATGCATCTTTTGGTAGACGCGGACGCAGTTTTCTGCAAAACCACACGATATGCATGCAAATGGTGCTTTTGGCAGAACGCGCGCGTGGATTTTCTACCAAACGACGTGAAAAGCATGCCGATGCTGCTCTTTTTAACATCCGCACATGGATTTGTGCCAAAACGCGTTTTAAGCATGCGCATGCATCTTTTGGTAGACGCGGACGCAGTTTTCTGCAAAACCACACGATAGGCATGCAAATGGTGCTTTTGGCAGAACGCGCGCGTGGATTTCTACCAAACGACGTGAAAAGCATGCCGATGCTGCTCTTTTTAGCACCCGCACATGGATTTGTGCCAAAACGCGTTTTTAGCATGCACATGCATCTTTTGGTAGACGCGGACGCAGTTTTCTGCAAAACCACACGATATGCATGCAAATGGTGCTTTTGGCAGAACGCGTGTGGATTTCTACCAAACGACGTGAAAAGCATGCCGATGCTGCTCTTTTTAGCACCCGCACATGGATTTGTGCCAAAACGCGTTTTAAGCATGCGCATGCATCTTTTGGTAGACGCGGACGCAGTTTTCTGCAAAACCACACGATATGCATGCAAATGGTGCTTTTGGCAGAACGCGCGTGTGGATTTCTACCAAACGACGTGAAAAGCATGCCGATGCTGCTCTTTTTAGCACCCGCACATGGATTTGTGCCAAAGCGCGTTTTAAGCATGCGCATGCATCTTTTGGTAGACGCGGACGCAGTTTTCTGCAAAACCACACGATAGGCATGCAAATGGTGCTTTTGGCAGAACGCGCGTGTGGATTTCTACCAAACGACGTGAAAAGCATGCCGATGCTGCTCTTTTTAGCACCCGCACATGGATTTGTGCCAAAACGCGTTTTAAGCATGCGCATGCATCTTTTGGTAGACGCGGACGCAGTTTTCTGCAAAACCACACGATATGCATGCAAATGGTGCTTTTGGCAGAACGCGCGCGTGGATTTCTACCAAACGACGTGAAAAGCATGCCGATGCTGCTCTTTTTAACATCCGCACATGGATTTGTGCCAAAAACGCGTTTTTAGCATGCACATGCATCTTTTGGTAGACGCGGACGCAGTTTTCTGCAAAACCACACGATATGCATGCAAATGGTGCTTTTGGCAGAACGCGCGCGTGGATTTCTACCAAACGACGTGAAAAGCATGCCGATGCTGCTCTTTTTAACATCCGCACATGGATTTGTGCCAAAACGCGTTTTAAGCATGCGCATGCATCTTTTGGTAGACGCGGACGCAGTTTTCTGCAAAACCACACGATATGCATGCAAATGGTGCTTTTGGCAGAACGCGCGCGTGGATTTCTACCAAACGACGTGAAAAGCATGCCGATGCTGCTCTTTTTAACATCCGCACATGGATTTGTGCCAAAGCGCGTTTTAAGCATGCGCATGCATCTTTTGGTAGACGCGGACGCAGTTTTCTGCAAAACCACACGATATGCATGCAAATGGTGCTTTTGGCAGAACGCGCGTGTGGATTTCTACCAAACGACGTGAAAAGCATGCCGATGCTGCTCTTTTTAACATCCGCACATGGATTTGTGCCAAAGCGCGTTTTAAGCATGCGCATGCATCTTTTGGTAGACGCGGACGCAGTTTTCTGCAAAACCACACGATAGGCATGCAAATGGTGCTTTTGGCAGAACGCGCGTGTGGATTTCTACCAAACGACGTGAAAAGCATGCCGATGCTGCTCTTTTTAGCACCCGCACATGGATTTGTGC
Source organism: Dermacentor variabilis (assembly GCF_050947875.1). Taxonomy (NCBI): domain Eukaryota; kingdom Metazoa; phylum Arthropoda; class Arachnida; order Ixodida; family Ixodidae; genus Dermacentor; species Dermacentor variabilis. Next base: position 82,654 of record NW_027460284.1, on the reverse strand, counting down.
CAAAACGCGTTTTAAGCATGCGCATGCATCTTTTGGTAGACGCGGACGCAGTTTTCTGCAAAACCACACGATATGCATGCAAATGGTGCTTTTGGCAGAACGCGCGCGTGGATTTCTCCCAAACGACGTGAAAAGCATGCCGATGCTGCTCTTTTTAACATCCGCACATGGATTTGTGCCAAAACGCGTTTTAAGCATGCGCATGCATCTTTTGGTAGACGCAGTTTTCTGCAAAACCACACGATAGGCATGCAAATGGTGCTTTTTGCAGAACGCGTGTGTGGATTTCTACCAAACGACGTGAAAAGCATGCCGATGCTGCTCTTTTTAGCACCCGCACATGGATTTGTGCCAAAGCGCGTTTTAAGCATGCGCATGCATCTTTTGGTAGACGCGGACGCAGTTTTCTGCAAAACCACACGATATGCATGCAAATGGTGCTTTTGGCAGAACGCGCGCGTGGATTTCTACCAAACGACGTGAAAAGCATGCCGATGCTGCTCTTTTTAACATCCGCACATGGATTTGTGCCAAAGCGCGTTTTAAGCATGCGCATGCATCTTTTGGTAGACGCGGACGCAGTTTTCTGCAAAACCACACGATATGCATGCAAATGGTGCTTTTGGCAGAACGCGCGTGTGGATTTCTACCAAACGACGTGAAAAGCATGCCGATGCTGCTCTTTTTAACATCCGCACATGGATTTGTGCCAAAGCGCGTTTTAAGCATGCGCATGCATCTTTTGGTAGACGCGGACGCAGTTTTCTGCAAAACCACACGATAGGCATGCAAATGGTGCTTTTGGCAGAACGCGCGTGTGGATTTCTACCAAACGACGTGAAAAGCATGCCGATGCTGCTCTTTTTAGCACCCGCACATGGATTTGTGCCAAAACGCGTTTTAAGCATGCGCATGCATCTTTTGGTAGACGCGGACGCAGTTTTCTGCAAAACCACACGATATGCATGCAAATGGTGCTTTTGGCAGAACGCGCGCGTGGATTTCTCCCAAACGACGTGAAAAGCATGCCGATGCTGCTCTTTTTAACATCCGCACATGGATTTGTGCCAAAACGCGTTTTAAGCATGCGCATGCATCTTTTGGTAGACGCAGTTTTCTGCAAAACCACACGATAGGCATGCAAATGGTGCTTTTTGCAGAACGCGCGTGTGGATTTCTACCAAACGACGTGAAAAGCATGCCGATGCTGCTCTTTTTAGCACCCGCACATGGATTTGTGCCAAAGCGCGTTTTAAGCATGCGCATGCATCTTTTGGTAGACGCGGACGCAGTTTTCTGCAAAACCACACGATATGCATGCAAATGGTGCTTTTGGCAGAACGCGCGCGTGGATTTCTACCAAACGACGTGAAAAGCATGCCGATGCTGCTCTTTTTAACATCCGCACATGGATTTGTGCCAAAGCGCGTTTTAAGCATGCGCATGCATCTTTTGGTAGACGCGGACGCAGTTTTCTGCAAAACCACACGATAGGCATGCAAATGGTGCTTTTGGCAGAACGCGCGTGTGGATTTCTACCAAACGACGTGAAAAGCATGCCGATGCTGCTCTTTTTAGCACCCGCACATGGATTTGTGCCAAAACGCGTTTTAAGCATGCGCATGCATCTTTTGGTAGACGCGGACGCAGTTTTTCTGCAAAACCACACGATATGCATGCAAATGGTGCTTTTGGCAGAACGCGCGCGTGGATTTCTACCAAACGACGTGAAAAGCATGCCGATGCTGCTCTTTTTAACATCCGCACATGGATTTGTGCCAAAACGCGTTTTTAGCATGCACATGCATCTTTTGGTAGACGCGGACGCAGTTTTCTGCAAAACCACACGATATGCATGCAAATGGTGCTTTTGGCAGAACGCGCGTGTGGATTTCTACCAAACGACGTGAAAAGCATGCCGATGCTGCTCTTTTTAACATCCGCACATGGATTTGTGCCAAAACGCGTTTTTAGCATGCACATGCATCTTTTGGTAGACGCGGACGCAGTTTTCTGCAAAACCACACGATATGCATGCAAATGGTGCTTTTGGCAGAACGCGCGTGTGGATTTCTACCAAACGACGTGAAAAGCATGCCGATGCTGCTCTTTTTAACATCCGCACATGGATTTGTGCCAAAACGCGTTTTTAGCATGCACATGCATCTTTTGGTAGACGCGGACGCAGTTTTCTGCAAAACCACACGATATGCATGCAAATGGTGCTTTTGGCAGAACGCGCGTGTGGATTTCTACCAAACGACGTGAAAAGCATGCCGATGCTGCTCTTTTTAACATCCGCACATGGATTTGTGCCAAAACGCGTTTTTAGCATGCGCATGCATCTTTTGGTAGACGCGGACGCAGTTTTCTGCAAAACCACACGATATGCATGCAAATGGTGCTTTTGGCAGAACGCGCGTGTGGATTTCTACCAAACGACGTGAAAAGCATGCCGATGCTGCTCTTTTTAACATCCGCACATGGATTTGTGCCAAAGCGCGTTTTAAGCATGCGCATGCATCTTTTGGTAGACGCGGACGCAGTTTTCTGCAAAACCACACGATAGGCATGCAAATGGTGCTTTTGGCAGAACGCGCGTGTGGATTTCTACCAAACGACGTGAAAAGCATGCCGATGCTGCTCTTTTTAGCACCCGCACATGGATTTGTGCCAAAACGCGTTTTAAGCATGCGCATGCATCTTTTGGTAGACGCGGACGCAGTTTTCTGCAAAACCACACGATATGCATGCAAATGGTGCTTTTGGCAGAACGCGCGCGTGGATTTCTACCAAACGACGTGAAAAGCATGCCGATGCTGCTCTTTTTAACATCCGAACATGGATTTGTGCCAAAGCGCGTTTTAAGCATGCGCATGCATCTTTTGGTAGACGCGGACGCAGTTTTCTGCAAAACCACACGATAGGCATGCAAATGGTGCTTTTTGCAGAACGCGCGTGTGGATTTCTACCAAACGACGTGAAAAGCATGCCGATGCTGCTCTTTTTAGCACCCGCACATGGAGTTGTGCCAAAACGCGTTTTAAGCATGCGCATGCATCTTTTGGTAGACGCGGACGCAGTTTTCTGCAAAACCACACGATATGCATGCAAATGGTGCTTTTGGCAGAACGCGCGCGTGGATTTCTACCAAACGACGTGAAAAGCATGCCGATGCTGCTCTTTTTAACATCCGCACATGGATTTGTGCCAAAACGCGTTTTAAGCATGCGCATGCATCTTTTGGTAGACGCGGACGCAGTTTTCTGCAAAACCACACGATAGGCATGCAAATGGTGCTTTTGGCAGAACGCGCGCATGGATTTCTACCAAACGACGTGAAAAGCATGCCGATGCTGCTCTTTTTAGCACCCGCACATGGATTTGTGCCAAAACGCGTTTTTAGCATGCACATGCATCTTTTGGTAGACGCGGACGCAGTTTTCTGCAAAACCACACCATATGCATGCAAATGGTGCTTTTGGCAGAACGCGCGTGTGGATTTCTACCAAACGACGTGAAAAGCATGCCGATGCTGCTCTTTTTAGCACCCGCACATGGATTTGTGCCAAAACGCGTTTTAAGCATGCGCATGCATCTTTTGGTAGACGCGGACGCAGTTTTCTGCAAAACCACACGATAGGCATGCAAATGGTGCTTTTGGCAGAACGCGCGTGTGGATTTCTACCAAACGACGTGAAAAGCATGCCGATGCTGCTCTTTTTAGCACCCGCACATGGATTTGTGCCAAAGCGCGTTTTAAGCATGCGCATGCATCTTTTGGTAGACGCGGACGCAGTTTTCTGCAAAACCACACGATATGCATGCAAATGGTGCTTTTGGCAGAACGCGCGTGTGGATTTCTACCAAACGACGTGAAAAGCATGCCGATGCTGCTCTTTTTAGCACCCGCACATGGATTTGTGCCAAAACGCGTTTTAAGCATGCGCATGCATCTTTTGGTAGACGCGGACGCAGTTTTCTGCAAAACCACACGATATGCATGCAAATGGTGCTTTTGGCAGAACGCGCGCGTGGATTTCTACCAAACGACGTGAAAAGCATGCCGATGCTGCTCTTTTTAACATCCGCACATGGATTTGTGCCAAAGCTCGTTTTAAGCATGCGCATGCATCTTTTGGTAGACGCGGACGCAGTTTTCTGCAAAACCACACGATAGGCATGCTAATGGTGCTTTTGGCAGAACGCGCGTGTGGATTTCTACCAAACGACGTGAAAAGCATGCCGATGCTGCTCTTTTTAGCACCCGCACATGGATTTGTGCCAAAACGCGTTTTAAGCATGCGCATGCATCTTTTGGTAGACGCGGACGCAGTTTTCTGCAAAACCACACGATATGCATGCAAATGGTGCTTTTGGCAGAACGCGCGCGTGGATTTCTACCAAACGACGTGAAAAGCATGCCGATGCTGCTCTTTTTAACATCCGCACATGGATTTGTGCCAAAACGCGTTTTAAGCATGCGCATGCATCTTTTGGTAGACGCGGACGCAGTTTTCTGCAAAACCACACGATAGGCATGCAAATGGTGCTTTTGGCAGAACGCGCGCGTGGATTTCTACCAAACGACGTGAAAAGCATGCCGATGCTGCTCTTTTTAGCACCCGCACATGGATTTGTGCCAAAACGCGTTTTTAGCATGCACATGCATCTTTTGGTAGACGCGGACGCAGTTTTCTGCAAAACCACACGATATGCATGAAAATGGTGCTTTTGGCAGAACGCGCGTGTGGATTTCTACCAAACGACGTGAAAAGCATGCCGATGCTGCTCTTTTTAACATCCGCACATGGATTTGTGCCAAAACGCGTTTTAAGCATGCGCATGCATCTTTTGGTAGACGCGGACGCAGTTTTCTGCAAAACCACACGATATGCATGCAAATGGTGCTTTTGGCAGAACGCGCGCGTGGATTTCTACCAAACGACGTGAAAAGCATGCCGATGCTGCTCTTTTTAACATCCGCACATGGATTTGTGCCAAAACGCGTTTTAAGCATGCGCATGCATCTTTTGGTAGACGCGGACGCAGTTTTCTGCAAAACCACACGATAGGCATGCAAATGGTGCTTTTGGCAGAACGCGCGCGTGGATTTCTACCAAACGACGTGAAAAGCATGCCGATGCTGCTCTTTTTAGCACCCGCACATGGATTTGTGCCAAAACGCGTTTTTAGCATGCGCATGCATCTTTTGGTAGACGCGGACGCAGTTTTCTGCAAAACCACACGATATGCATGAAAATGGTGCTTTTGGCAGAACGCGCGTTTGGATTTCTACCAAACGACGTGAAAAGCATGCCGATGCTGCTCTTTTTAACATCCGCACATGGATTTGTGCCAAAACGCGTTTTTAGCATGCACATGCATCTTTTGGTAGACGCGGACGCAGTTTTCTGCAAAACCACACGATATGCATGCAAATGGTGCTTTTGGCAGAACGCGCGCGTGGATTTCTACCAAACGACGTGAAAAGCATGCCGATGCTGCTCTTTTTAACATCCGCACATGGATTTGTGCCAAAACGCGCGTTTTAAGCATGCGCATGCATCTTTTGGTAGACGCGGACGCAGTTTTCTGCAAAACCACACGATAGGCATGCAAATGGTGCTTTTGGCAGAACGCGCGCATGGATTTCTACCAAACGACGTGAAAAGCATGCCGATGCTGCTCTTTTTAGCACCCGCACATGGATTTGTGCCAAAACGCGTTTTTAGCATGCACATGCATCTTTTGGTAGACGCGGACGCAGTTTTCTGCAAAACCACACGATATGCATGCAAATGGTGCTTTTGGCAGAACGCGCGTGTGGATTTCTACCAAACGACGTGAAAAGCATGCCGATGCTGCTCTTTTTAGCACCCGCACATGGATTTGTGCCAAAACGCGTTTTAAGCATGCGCATGCATCTTTTGGTAGACGCGGACGCAGTTTTCTGCAAAACCACACGATAGGCATGCAAATGGTGCTTTTGGCAGAACGCGCGTGTGGATTTCTACCAAACGACGTGAAAAGCATGCCGATGCTGCTCTTTTTAGCACCCGCACATGGATTTGTGCCAAAGCGCGTTTTAAGCATGCGCATGCATCTTTTGGTAGACGCGGACGCAGTTTTCTGCAAAACCACACGATATGCATGCAAATGGTGCTTTTGGCAGAACGCGCGTGTGGATTTCTACCAAACGACGTGAAAAGCATGCCGATGCTGCTCTTTTTAGCACCCGCACATGGATTTGTGCCAAAACGCGTTTTAAGCATGCGCATGCATCTTTTGGTAGACGCGGACGCAGTTTTCTGCAAAACCACACGATATGCATGCAAATGGTGCTTTTGGCAGAACGCGCGCGTGGATTTCTACCAAACGACGTGAAAAGCATGCCGATGCTGCTCTTTTTAACATCCGCACATGGATTTGTGCCAAAGCGCGTTTTAAGCATGCGCATGCATCTTTTGGTAGACGCGGACGCAGTTTTCTGCAAAACCACACGATAGGCATGCAAATGGTGCTTTTGGCAGAACGCGCGTGTGGATTTCTACCAAACGACGTGAAAAGCATGCCGATGCTGCTCTTTTTAGCACCCGCACATGGATTTGTGCCAAAACGCGTTTTAAGCATGCGCATGCATCTTTGGTAGACGCGGACGCAGTTTTCTGCAAAACCACACGATATGCATGCAAATGGTGCTTTTGGCAGAACGCGCGCGTGGATTTCTACCAAACGACGTGAAAAGCATGCCGATGCTGCTCTTTTTAACATACGCACATGGATTTGTGCCAAAACGCGTTTTAAGCATGCGCATGCATCTTTTGGTAGACGCGGACGCAGTTTTCTGCAAAACCACACGATAGGCATGCAAATGGTGCTTTTGGCAGAACGCGCGCGTGGATTTCTACCAAACGACGTGAAAAGCATGCCGATGCTGCTCTTTTTAGCACCCGCACATGGATTTGTGCCAAAACGCGTTTTTAGCATGCACATGCATCTTTTGGTAGACGCGGACGCAGTTTTCTGCAAAACCACACGATATGCATGAAAATGGTGCTTTTGGCAGAACGCGCGTGTGGATTTCTACCAAACGACGTGAAAAGCATGCCGATGCTGCTCTTTTAACCATCCGCACATGGATTTGTGCCAAAACGCGTTTTAAGCATGCGCATGCATCTTTTGGTAGACGCGGACGCAGTTTTCTGCAAAACCACACGATATGCATGCAAATGGTGCTTTTGGCAGAACGCGCGCGTGGATTTCTACCAAACGACGTGAAAAGCATGCCGATGCTGCTCTTTTTAACATCCGCACATGGATTTGTGCCAAAACGCGTTTTAAGCATGCGCATGCATCTTTTGGTAGACGCGGACGCAGTTTTCTGCAAAACCACACGATAGGCATGCAAATGGTGCTTTTGGCAGAACGCGCGCGTGGATTTCTACCAAACGACGTGAAAAGCATGCCGATGCTGCTCTTTTTAGCACCCGCACATGGATTTGTGCCAAAACGCGTTTTTAGCATGCGCATGCATCTTTTGGTAGACGCGGACGCAGTTTTCTGCAAAACCACACGATATGCATGAAAATGGTGCTTTTGGCAGAACGCGCGTGTGGATTTCTACCAAACGACGTGAAAAGCATGCCGATGCTGCTCTTTTTAACATCCGCACATGGATTTGTGCCAAAACGCGTTTTTAGCATGCACATGCATCTTTTGGTAGACGCGGACGCAGTTTTCTGCAAAACCACACGATATGCATGCAAATGGTGCTTTTGGCAGAACGCGCGTGTGGATTTCTACCAAACGACGTGAAAAGCATGCCGATGCTGCTCTTTTTAACATCCGCACATGGATTTGTGCCAAAGCGCGTTTTAAGCATGCGCATGCATCTTTTGGTAGACGCGGACGCAGTTTTCTGCAAAACCACACGATAGGCATGCAAATGGTGCTTTTGGCAGAACGCGCGTGTGGATTTCTACCAAACGACGTGAAAAGCATGCCGATGCTGCTCTTTTTAGCACCCGCACATGGATTTGTGCCAAAACGCGTTTTTAGCATGCACATGCATCTTTTGGTAGACGCGGACGCAGTTTTCTGCAAAACCACACGATATGCATGCAAATGGTGCTTTTGGCAGAACGCGCGTGTGGATTTCTACCAAACGACGTGAAAAGCATGCCGATGCTGCTCTTTTTAACATCCGCACATGGATTTGTGCCAAAACGCGTTTTTAGCATGCGCATGCATCTTTTGGTAGACGCGGACGCAGTTTTCTGCAAAACTACACGATATGCATGCAAATGGTGCTTTTGGCAGAACGCGCGTGTGGATTTCTACCAAACGACGTGAAAAGCATGCCGATGCTGCTCTTTTTAACATCCGCACATGGATTTGTGCCAAAACGCGTTTTAAGCATGCGCATGCATCTTTTGGTAGACGCGGACGCAGTTTTCTGCAAAACCACACGATATGCATGCAAATGGTGCTTTTGGCAGAACGCGCGCGTGGATTTCTACCAAACGACGTGAAAAGCATGCCGATGCTGCTCTTTTTAACATCCGCACATGGATTTGTGCCAAAACGCGTTTTTAGCATGCACATGCATCTTTTGGTAGACGCGGACGCAGTTTTCTGCAAAACCACACGATATGCATGCAAATGGTGCTTTTGGCAGAACGCGCGCGTGGATTTCTACCAAACGACGTGAAAAGCATGCCGATGCTGCTCTTTTTAACATCCGCACATGGATTTGTGCCAAAGCGCGTTTTAAGCATGCGCATGCATCTTTTGGTAGACGCGGACGCAGTTTTCTGCAAAACCACACGATAGGCATGCAAATGGTGCTTTTTGCAGAACGCGCGTGTGGATTTCTACCAAACGACGTGAAAAGCATGCCGATGCTGCTCTTTTTAGCAACCGCACATGGATTTGTGCCAAAACGCGTTTTAAGCATGCGCATGCATCTTTTGGTAGACGCGGACGCAGTTTTCTGCAAAACCACACGATATGCATGCAAATGGTGCTTTTGGCAGAACGCGCGCGTGGATTTCTACCAAACGACGTGAAAAGCATGCCGATGCTGCTCTTTTTAACATCCGCACATGGATTTGTGCCAAAACGCGTTTTAAGCATGCGCATGCATCTTTTGGTAGACGCGGACGCAGTTTTCTGCAAAACCACACGATAGGCATGCAAATGGTGCTTTTGGCAGAACGCGCGCATGGATTTCTACCAAACGACGTGAAAAGCATGCCGATGCTGCTCTTTTTAGCACCCGCACATGGATTTGTGCCAAAACGCGTTTTTAGCATGCACATGCATCTTTTGGTAGACGCGGACGCAGTTTTCTGCAAAACCACACGATATGCATGCAAATGGTGCTTTTGGCAGAACGCGCGTGTGGATTTCTACCAAACGACGTGAAAAGCATGCCGATGCTGCTCTTTTTAGCACCCGCACATGGATTTGTGCCAAAACGCGTTTTAAGCATGCGCATGCATGTTTTGGTAGACGCGGACGCAGTTTTCTGCAAAACCACACGATAGGCATGCAAATGGTGCTTTTGGCAGAACGCGCGTGTGGATTTCTACCAAACGACGTGAAAAGCATGCCGATGCTGCTCTTTTTAGCACCCGCACATGGATTTGTGCCAAAGCGCGTTTTAAGCATGCGCATGCATCTTTTGGTAGACGCGGACGCAGTTTTCTGCAAAACCACACGATATGCATGCAAATGGTGCTTTTGGCAGAACGCGCGTGTGGATTTCTACCAAACGACGTGAAAAGCATGCCGATGCTGCTCTTTTTAACATCCGCACATGGATTTGTGCCAAAACGCGTTTTTAGCATGCACATGCATCTTTTGGTAGACGCGGACGCAGTTTTCTGCAAAACCACACGATATGCATGCAAATGGTGCTTTTGGCAGAACGCGCGTGTGGATTTCTACCAAACGACGTGAAAAGCATGCCGATGCTGCTCTTTTTAACATCCGCACATGGATTTGTGCCAAAGCGCGTTTTAAGCATGCGCATGCATCTTTTGGTAGACGCGGACGCAGTTTTCTGCAAAACCACACGATAGGCATGCAAATGGTGCTTTTGGCAGAACGCGCGTGTGGATTTCTACCAAACGACGTGAAAAGCATGCCGATGCTGCTCTTTTTAGCACCCGCACATGGATTTGTGCCAAAACGCGTTTTAAGCATGCGCATGCATCTTTTGGTAGACGCGGACGCAGTTTTCTGCAAAACCACACGATATGCATGCAAATGGTGCTTTTGGCAGAACGCGCGCGTGGATTTCTACCAAACGACGTGAAAAGCATGCCGATGCTGCTCTTTTTAACATCCGCACATGGATTTGTGCCAAAGCGCGTTTTAAGCATGCGCATGCATCTTTTGGTAGACGCGGACGCAGTTTTCTGCAAAACCACACGATAGGCATGCAAATGGTGCTTTTTGCAGAACGCGCGTGTGGATTTCTACCAAACGACGTGAAAAGCATGCCGATGCTGCTCTTTTTAGCACCCGCACATGGATTTGTGCCAAAACGCGTTTTAAGCATGCGCATGCATCTTTTGGTAGACGCGGACGCAGTTTTCTGCAAAACCACACGATATGCATGCAAATGGTGCTTTTGGCAGAACGCGCGCGTGGATTTCTACCAAACGACGTGAAAAGCATGCCGATGCTGCTCTTTTTAACATCCGCACATGGATTTGTGCCAAAACGCGTTTTAAGCATGCGCATGCATCTTTTGGTAGACGCGGACGCAGTTTTCTGCAAAACCACACGATAGGCATGCAAATGGTGCTTTTGGCAGAACGCGCGCATGGATTTCTACCAAACGACGTGAAAAGCATGTCGATGCTGCTCTTTTTAGCACCCGCACATGGATTTGTGCCAAAACGCGTTTTTAGCATGCACATGCATCTTTTGGTAGACGCGGACGCAGTTTTCTGCAAAACCACACGATATGCATGCAAATGGTGCTTTTGGCAGAACGCGCGTGTGGATTTCTACCAAACGACGTGAAAAGCATGCCGATGCTGCTCTTTTTAGCACCCGCACATGGATTTGTGCCAAAACGCGTTTTAAGCATGCGCATGCATGTTTTGGTAGACGCGGACGCAGTTTTCTGCAAAACCACACGATAGGCATGCAAATGGTGCTTTTGGCAGAACGCGCGTGTGGATTTCTACCAAACGACGTGAAAAGCATGCCGATGCTGCTCTTTTTAGCACCCGCACATGGATTTGTGCCAAAGCGCGTTTTAAGCATGCGCATGCATCTTTTGGTAGACGCGGACGCAGTTTTCTGCAAAACCACACGATATGCATGCAAATGGTGCTTTTGGCAGAACGCGCGTGTGGATTTCTACCAAACGACGTGAAAAGCATGCCGATGCTGCTCTTTTTAGCACCCGCACATGGATATGTGCCAAAACGCGGTTTTAAGCATGCGCATGCATCTTTTGGTAGACGCGGACGCAGTTTTCTGCAAAACCACACGATATGCATGCAAATGGTGCTTTTGGCAGAACGCGCGTGTGGATTTCTACCAAACGACGTGAAAAGCATGCCGATGCTGCTCTTTTTAGCACCCGCACATGGATTTGTGCCAAAACGCGTTTTAAGCATGCGCATGCATCTTTTGGTAGACGCGGACGCAGTTTTCTGCAAAACCACACGATATGCATGCAAATGGTGCTTTTGGCAGAACGCGCGTGTGGATTTCTACCAAACGACGTGAAAAGCATGCCGATGCTGCTCTTTTTAACATCCGCACATGGGTTTGTGCCAAAACGCGTTTTAAGCATGCGCATGCATCTTTTGGTAGACGCGGACGCAGTTTTCTGCAAAACCACACGATATGCATGCAAATGGTGCTTTTGGCAGAACGCGCGCGTGGATTTCTACCAAACGACGTGAAAAGCATGCCGATGCTGCTCTTTTTAACATCCGCACATGGATTTGTGCCAAAGCGCGTTTTAAGCATGCGCATGCATCTTTTGGTAGACGCGGACGCAGTTTTCTGCAAAACCACACGATAGGCATGCAAATGGTGCTTTTTGCAGAACGCGCGTGTGGATTTCTACCAAACGACGTGAAAAGCATGCCGATGCTGCTCTTTTTAGCACCCGCACATGGATTTGTGCCAAAGCGCGTTTTAAGCATGCGCATGCATCTTTTGGTAGACGCGGACGCAGTTTTCTGCAAAACCACACGATATGCATGCAAATGGTGCTTTTGGCAGAACGCGCGTGTGGATTTCTACCAAACGACGTGAAAAGCATGCCGATGCTGCTCTTTTTAACATCCGCACATGGATTTGTGCCAAAACGCGTTTTTAGCATGCACATGCATCTTTTGGTAGACGCGGACGCAGTTTTCTGCAAAACCACACGATATGCATGCAAATGGTGCTTTTGGCAGAACGCGCGTGTGGATTTCTACCAAACGACGTGAAAAGCATGCCGATGCTGCTCTTTTTAACATCCGCACATGGATTTGTGCCAAAGCGCGTTTTAAGCATGCGCATGCATCTTTTGGTAGACGCGGACGCAGTTTTCTGCAAAACCACACGATAGGCATGCAAATGGTGCTTTTGGCAGAACGCGCGTGTGGATTTCTACCAAACGACGTGAAAAGCATGCCGATGCTGCTCTTTTTAGCACCCGCACATGGATTTGTGCCAAAACGCGTTTTAAGCATGCGCATGCATCTTTTGGTAGACGCGGACGCAGTTTTCTGCAAAACCACACGATATGCATGCAAATGGTGCTTTTGGCAGAACGCGCGCGTGGATTTCTACCAAACGACGTGAAAAGCATGCCGATGCTGCTCTTTTTAACATCCGCACATGGATTTGTGCCAAAGCGCGTTTTAAGCATGCGCATGCATCTTTTGGTAGACGCGGACGCAGTTTTCTGCAAAACCACACGATAGGCATGCAAATGGTGCTTTTTGCAGAACGCGCGTGTGGATTTCTACCAAACGACGTGAAAAGCATGCCGATGCTGCTCTTTTTAGCACCCGCACATGGATTTGTGCCAAAACGCGTTTTAAGCATGCGCATGCATCTTTTGGTAGACGCGGACGCAGTTTTCTGCAAAACCACACGATATGCATGCAAATGGTGCTTTTGGCAGAACGCGCGCGTGGATTTCTACCAAACGACGTGAAAAGCATGCCGATGCTGCTCTTTTTAACATCCGCACATGGATTTGTGCCAAAACGCGTTTTAAGCATGCGCATGCATCTTTTGGTAGACGCGGACGCAGTTTTCTGCAAAACCACACGATAGGCATGCAAATGGTGCTTTTGGCAGAACGCGCGCATGGATTTCTACCAAACGACGTGAAAAGCATGTCGATGCTGCTCTTTTTAGCACCCGCACATGGATTTGTGCCAAAACGCGTTTTTAGCATGCACATGCATCTTTTGGTAGACGCGGACGCAGTTTTCTGCAAAACCACACGATATGCATGCAAATGGTGCTTTTGGCAGAACGCGCGTGTGGATTTCTACCAAACGACGTGAAAAGCATGCCGATGCTGCTCTTTTTAGCACCCGCACATGGATTTGTGCCAAAACGCGTTTTAAGCATGCGCATGCATGTTTTGGTAGACGCGGACGCAGTTTTCTGCAAAACCACACGATAGGCATGCAAATGGTGCTTTTGGCAGAACGCGCGTGTGGATTTCTACCAAACGACGTGAAAAGCATGCCGATGCTGCTCTTTTTAGCACCCGCACATGGATTTGTGCCAAAGCGCGTTTTAAGCATGCGCATGCATCTTTTGGTAGACGCGGACGCAGTTTTCTGCAAAACCACACGATATGCATGCAAATGGTGCTTTTGGCAGAACGCGCGTGTGGATTTCTACCAAACGACGTGAAAAGCATGCCGATGCTGCTCTTTTTAGCACCCGCACATGGATATGTGCCAAAACGCGGTTTTAAGCATGCGCATGCATCTTTTGGTAGACGCGGACGCAGTTTTCTGCAAAACCACACGATATGCATGCAAATGGTGCTTTTGGCAGAACGCGCGTGTGGATTTCTACCAAACGACGTGAAAAGCATGCCGATGCTGCTCTTTTTAGCACCCGCACATGGATTTGTGCCAAAACGCGTTTTAAGCATGCGCATGCATCTTTTGGTAGACGCGGACGCAGTTTTCTGCAAAACCACACGATATGCATGCAAATGGTGCTTTTGGCAGAACGCGCGCGTGGATTTCTACCAAACGACGTGAAAAGCATGCCGATGCTGCTCTTTTTAACATCCGCACATGGGTTTGTGCCAAAGCGCGTTTTAAGCATGCGCATGCATCTTTTGGTAGACGCGGACGCAGTTTTCTGCAAAACCACACGATATGCATGCAAATGGTGCTTTTGGCAGAACGCGCGTGTGGATTTCTACCAAACGACGTGAAAAGCATGCCGATGCTGCTCTTTTTAACATCCGCACATGGATTTGTGCCAAAGCGCGTTTTAAGCATGCGCATGCATCTTTTGGTAGACGCGGACGCAGTTTTCTGCAAAACCACACGATAGGCATGCAAATGGTGCTTTTGGCAGAACGCGCGTGTGGATTTCTACCAAACGACGTGAAAAGCATGCCGATGCTGCTCTTTTTAGCACCCGCACATGGATTTGTGCCAAAACGCGTTTTAAGCATGCGCATGCATCTTTTGGTAGACGCGGACGCAGTTTTCTGCAAAACCACACGATATGCATGCAAATGGTGCTTTTGGCAGAACGCGCGCGTGGATTTCTACCAAACGACGTGAAAAGCATGCCGATGCTGCTCTTTTTAGCACCCGCACATGGATTTGTGCCAAAACGCGTTTTAAGCATGCGCATGCATCTTTTGGTAGACGCGGACGCAGTTTTCTGCAAAACCACACGATATGCATGCAAATGGTGCTTTTGGCAGAACGCGCGCGTGGATTTCTACCAAACGACGTGAAAAGCATGCCGATGCTGCTCTTTTTAACATCCGCACATGGATTTGTGCCAAAGCGCGTTTTAAGCATGCGCATGCATCTTTTGGTAGACGCGGACGCAGTTTTCTGCAAAACCACACGATAGGCATGCAAATGGTGCTTTTGGCAGAACGCGCGTGTGGATTTCTACCAAACGACGTGAAAAGCATGCCGATGCTGCTCTTTTTAGCACCCGCACATGGATTTGTGCCAAAACGCGTTTTAAGCATGCGCATGCATCTTTTGGTAGACGCGGACGCAGTTTTCTGCAAAACCACACGATATGCATGCAAATGGTGCTTTTGGCAGAACGCGCGCGTGGATTTCTACCAAACGACGTGAAAAGCATGCCGATGCTGCTCTTTTTAACATCCGCACATGGATTTGTGCCAAAACGCGTTTTAAGCATGCGCATGCATCTTTTGGTAGACGCGGACGCAGTTTTCTGCAAAACCACACGATAGGCATGCAAATGGTGCTTTTGGCAGAACGCGCGCGTGGATTTCTACCAAACGACGTGAAAAGCATGCCGATGCTGCTCTTTTTAGCACCCGCACATGGATTTGTGCCAAAACGCGTTTTTAGCATGCACATGCATCTTTTGGTAGACGCGGACGCAGTTTTCTGCAAAACCACACGATATGCATGCAAATGGTGCTTTTGGCAGAACGCGTGTGGATTTCTACCAAACGACGTGAAAAGCATGCCGATGCTGCTCTTTTTAGCACCCGCACATGGATTTGTGCCAAAACGCGTTTTAAGCATGCGCATGCATCTTTTGGTAGACGCGGACGCAGTTTTCTGCAAAACCACACGATATGCATGCAAATGGTGCTTTTGGCAGAACGCGCGTGTGGATTTCTACCAAACGACATGAAAAGCATGCCGATGCTGCTCTTTTTAGCACCCGCACATGGATTTGTGCCAAAGCGCGTTTTAAGCATGCGCATGCATCTTTTGGTAGACGCGGACGCAGTTTTCTGCAAAACCACACGATAGGCATGCAAATGGTGCTTTTGGCAGAACGCGCGTGTGGATTTCTACCAAACGACGTGAAAAGCATGCCGATGCTGCTCTTTTTAGCACCCGCACATGGATTTGTGCCAAAACGCGTTTTAAGCATGCGCATGCATCTTTTGGTAGACGCGGACGCAGTTTTCTGCAAAACCACACGATATGCATGCAAATGGTGCTTTTGGCAGAACGCGCGCGTGGATTTCTACCAAACGACGTGAAAAGCATGCCGATGCTGCTCTTTTTAACATCCGAACATGGATTTGTGCCAAAGCGCGTTTTAAGCATGCGCATGCATCTTTTGGTAGACGCGGACGCAGTTTTCTGCAAAACCACACGATAGGCATGCAAATGGTGCTTTTTGCAGAACGCGCGTGTGGATTTCTACCAAACGACGTGAAAAGCATGCCGATGCTGCTCTTTTTAGCACCCGCACATGGATTTGTGCCAAAACGCGTTTTAAGCATGCGCATGCATCTTTTGGTAGACGCGGACGCAGTTTTCTGCAAAACCACACGATATGCATGCAAATGGTGCTTTTGGCAGAACGCGCGCGTGGATTTCTACCAAACGACGTGAAAAGCATGCCGATGCTGCTCTTTTTAACATCCGCACATGGATTTGTGCCAAAACGCGTTTTAAGCATGCGCATGCATCTTTTGGTAGACGCGGACGCAGTTTTCTGCAAAACCACACGATAGGCATGCAAATGGTGCTTTTGGCAGAACGCGCGCATGGATTTCTACCAAACGACGTGAAAAGCATGCCGATGCTGCTCTTTTTAGCACCCGCACATGGATTTGTGCCAAAACGCGTTTTTAGCATGCACATGCATCTTTTGGTAGACGCGGACGCAGTTTTCTGCAAAACCACACGATATGCATGCAAATGGTGCTTTTGGCAGAACGCGCATGTGGATTTCTACCAAACGACGTGAAAAGCATGCCGATGCTGCTCTTTGTAGCACCCGCACATGGATTTGTGCCAAAACGCGTTTTGAGCATGCGCATGCATCTTTTGGTAGACGCGGACGCAGTTTTCTGCAAAACCACACGATAGGCATGCAAATGGTGCTTTTGGCAGAACGCGCGTGTGGATTTCTACCAAACGACGTGAAAAGCATGCCGATGCTGCTCTTTTTAGCACCCGCACATGGATTTGTGCCAAAGCGCGTTTTAAGCATGCGCATGCATCTTTTGGTAGACGCGGACGCAGTTTTCTGCAAAACCACACGATATGCATGCAAATGGTGCTTTTGGCAGAACGCGCGTGTGGATTTCTACCAAACGACGTGAAAAGCATGCCGATGCTGCTCTTTTTAGCACCCGCACATGGATTTGTGCCAAAACGCGTTTTAAGCATGCGCATGCATCTTTTGGTAGACGCGGACGCAGTTTTCTGCAAAACCACACGATATGCATGCAAATGGTGCTTTTGGCAGAACGCGCGCGTGGATTTCTACCAAACGACGTGAAAAGCATGCCGATGCTGCTCTTTTTAACATCCGCACATGGATTTGTGCCAAAGCGCGTTTTAAGCATGCGCATGCATCTTTTGGTAGACGCGGACGCAGTTTTCTGCAAAACCACACGATAGGCATGCAAATGGTGCTTTTGGCAGAACGCGCGTGTGGATTTCTACCAAACGACGTGAAAAGCATGCCGATGCTGCTCTTTTTAGCACCCGCACATGGATTTGTGCCAAAACGCGTTTTAAGCATGCGCATGCATCTTTTGGTAGACGCGGACGCAGTTTTCTGCAAAACCACACGATATGCATGCAAATGGTGCTTTTGGCAGAACGCGCGCGTGGATTTCTACCAAACGACGTGAAAAGCATGCCGATGCTGCTCTTTTTAACATCCGCACATGGATTTGTGCCAAAACGCGTTTTAAGCATGCGCATGCATCTTTTGGTAGACGCGGACGCAGTTTTCTGCAAAACCACACGATAGGCATGCAAATGGTGCTTTTGGCAGAACGCGCGCGTGGATTTCTACCAAACGACGTGAAAAGCATGCCGATGCTGCTCTTTTTAGCACCCGCACATGGATTTGTGCCAAAACGCGTTTTTAGCATGCACATGCATCTTTTGGTAGACGCGGACGCAGTTTTCTGCAAAACCACACGATATGCATGAAAATGGTGCTTTTGGCAGAACGCGCGTGTGGATTTCTACCAAACGACGTGAAAAGCATGCCGATGCTGCTCTTTTTAGCACCCGCACATGGATTTGTGCCAAAACGCGTTTTAAGCATGCGCATGCATCTTTTGGTAGACGCGGACGCAGTTTTCTGCAAAACCACACGATATGCATGCAAATGGTGCTTTTGGCAGAACGCGCGCGTGGATTTCTACCAAACGACGTGAAAAGCATGCCGATGCTGCTCTTTTTAACATCCGCACATGGATTTGTGCCAAAAACGCGTTTTTAGCATGCACATGCATCTTTTGGTAGACGCGGACGCAGTTTTCTGCAAAACCACACGATATGCATGCAAATGGTGCTTTTGGCAGAACGCGCGTGTGGATTTCTACCAAACGACGTGAAAAGCATGCCGATGCTGCTCTTTTTAACATCCGCACATGGATTTGTGCCAAAACGCGTTTTTAGCATGCACATGCATCTTTTGGTAGACGCGGACGCAGTTTTCTGCAAAACCACACGATATGCATGCAAATGGTGCTTTTGGCAGAACGCGCGCGTGGATTTCTACCAAACGACGTGAAAAGCATGCCGATGCTGCTCTTTTTAACATCCGCACATGGATTTGTGCCAAAGCGCGTTTTAAGCATGCGCATGCATCTTTTGGTAGACGCGGACGCAGTTTTCTGCAAAACCACACGATAGGCATGCAAATGGTGCTTTTGGCAGAACGCGCGTGTGGATTTCTACCAAACGACGTGAAAAGCATGCCGATGCTGCTCTTTTTAGCACCCGCACATGGATTTGTGCCAAAACGCGTTTTAAGCATGCGCATGCATCTTTTGGTAGACGCGGACGCAGTTTTCTGCAAAACCACACGATATGCATGCAAATGGTGCTTTTGGCAGAACGCGCGCGTGGATTTCTACCAAACGACGTGAAAAGCATGCCGATGCTGCTCTTTTTAACATCCGCACATGGATTTGTGCCAAAACGCGTTTTTAGCATGCACATGCATCTTTTGGTAGACGCGGACGCAGTTTTCTGCAAAACCACACGATATGCATGCAAATGGTGCTTTTGGCAGAACGCGCGTGTGGATTTCTACCAAACGACGTGAAAAGCATGCCGATGCTGCTCTTTTTAGCACCCGCACATGGATTTGTGCCAAAACGCGTTTTAAGCATGCGCATGCATGTTTTGGTAGACGCGGACGCAGTTTTCTGCAAAACCACACGATAGGCATGCAAATGGTGCTTTTGGCAGAACGCGCGTGTGGATTTCTACCAAACGACGTGAAAAGCATGCCGATGCTGCTCTTTTTAGCACCCGCACATGGATTTGTGCCAAAGCGCGTTTTAAGCATGCGCATGCATCTTTTGGTAGACGCGGACGCAGTTTTCTGCAAAACCACACGATATGCATGCAAATGGTGCTTTTGGCAGAACGCGCGTGTGGATTTCTACCAAACGACGTGAAAAGCATGCCGATGCTGCTCTTTTTAGCACCCGCACATGGATATGTGCCAAAACGCGTTTTAAGCATGCGCATGCATCTTTTGGTAGACGCGGACGCAGTTTTCTGCAAAACCACACGATATGCATGCAAATGGTGCTTTTGGCAGAACGCGCGTGTGGATTTCTACCAAACGACGTGAAAAGCATGCCGATGCTGCTCTTTTTAGCACCCGCACATGGATTTGTGCCAAAACGCGTTTTAAGCATGCGCATGCATCTTTTGGTAGACGCGGACGCAGTTTTCTGCAAAACCACACGATATGCATGCAAATGGTGCTTTTGGCAGAACGCGCGCGTGGATTTCTACCAAACGACGTGAAAAGCATGCCGATGCTGCTCTTTTTAACATCCGCACATGGATTTGTGCCAAAGCGCGTTTTAAGCATGCGCATGCATCTTTTGGTAGACGCGGACGCAGTTTTCTGCAAAACCACACGATATGCATGCAAATGGTGCTTTTGGCAGAACGCGCGTGTGGATTTCTACCAAACGACGTGAAAAGCATGCCGATGCTGCTCTTTTTAACATCCGCACATGGATTTGTGCCAAAGCGCGTTTTAAGCATGCGCATGCATCTTTTGGTAGACGCGGACGCAGTTTTCTGCAAAACCACACGATAGGCATGCAAATGGTGCTTTTGGCAGAACGCGCGTGTGGATTTCTACCAAACGACGTGAAAAGCATGCCGATGCTGCTCTTTTTAGCACCCGCACATGGATTTGTGCCAAAACGCGTTTTAAGCATGCGCATGCATCTTTTGGTAGACGCGGACGCAGTTTTCTGCAAAACCACACGATATGCATGCAAATGGTGCTTTTGGCAGAACGCGCGCGTGGATTTCTACCAAACGACGTGAAAAGCATGCCGATGCTGCTCTTTTTAGCACCCGCACATGGATTTGTGCCAAAACGCGTTTTAAGCATGCGCATGCATCTTTTGGTAGACGCGGACGCAGTTTTCTGCAAAACCACACGATATGCATGCAAATGGTGCTTTTGGCAGAACGCGCGCGTGGATTTCTACCAAACGACGTGAAAAGCATGCCGATGCTGCTCTTTTTAACATCCGCACATGGATTTGTGCCAAAGCGCGTTTTAAGCATGCGCATGCATCTTTTGGTAGACGCGGACGCAGTTTTCTGCAAAACCACACGATAGGCATGCAAATGGTGCTTTTGGCAGAACGCGCGTGTGGATTTCTACCAAACGACGTGAAAAGCATGCCGATGCTGCTCTTTTTAGCACCCGCACATGGATTTGTGCCAAAACGCGTTTTAAGCATGCGCATGCATCTTTTGGTAGACGCGGACGCAGTTTTCTGCAAAACCACACGATATGCATGCAAATGGTGCTTTTGGCAGAACGCGCGCGTGGATTTCTACCAAACGACGTGAAAAGCATGCCGATGCTGCTCTTTTTAACATCCGCACATGGATTTGTGCCAAAACGCGTTTTAAGCATGCGCATGCATCTTTTGGTAGACGCGGACGCAGTTTTCTGCAAAACCACACGATAGGCATGCAAATGGTGCTTTTGGCAGAACGCGCGCGTGGATTTCTACCAAACGACGTGAAAAGCATGCCGATGCTGCTCTTTTTAGCACCCGCACATGGATTTGTGCCAAAACGCGTTTTTAGCATGCACATGCATCTTTTGGTAGACGCGGACGCAGTTTTCTGCAAAACCACACGATATGCATGCAAATGGTGCTTTTGGCAGAACGCGTGTGGATTTCTACCAAACGACGTGAAAAGCATGCCGATGCTGCTCTTTTTAGCACCCGCACATGGATTTGTGCCAAAACGCGTTTTAAGCATGCGCATGCATCTTTTGGTAGACGCGGACGCAGTTTTCTGCAAAACCACACGATATGCATGCAAATGGTGCTTTTGGCAGAACGCGCGTGTGGATTTCTACCAAACGACGTGAAAAGCATGCCGATGCTGCTCTTTTTAGCACCCGCACATGGATTTGTGCCAAAGCGCGTTTTAAGCATGCGCATGCATCTTTTGGTAGACGCGGACGCAGTTTTCTGCAAAACCACACGATAGGCATGCAAATGGTGCTTTTGGCAGAACGCGCGTGTGGATTTCTACCAAACGACGTGAAAAGCATGCCGATGCTGCTCTTTTTAGCACCCGCACATGGATTTGTGCCAAAACGCGTTTTAAGCATGCGCATGCATCTTTTGGTAGACGCGGACGCAGTTTTCTGCAAAACCACACGATATGCATGCAAATGGTGCTTTTGGCAGAACGCGCGCGTGGATTTCTACCAAACGACGTGAAAAGCATGCCGATGCTGCTCTTTTTAACATCCGCACATGGATTTGTGCCAAAACGCGTTTTTAGCATGCACATGCATCTTTTGGTAGACGCGGACGCAGTTTTCTGCAAAACCACACGATATGCATGCAAATGGTGCTTTTGGCAGAACGCGCGCGTGGATTTCTACCAAACGACGTGAAAAGCATGCCGATGCTGCTCTTTTTAACATCCGCACATGGATTTGTGCCAAAACGCGTTTTAAGCATGCGCATGCATCTTTTGGTAGACGCAGTTTTCTGCAAAACCACACGATAGGCATGCAAATGGTGCTTTTGGCAGAACGCGCGTGTGGATTTCTACCAAACGACGTGAAAAGCATGCCGATGCTGCTCTTTTTAGCACCCGCACATGGATTTGTGCCAAAACGCGTTTTAAGCATGCGCATGCATCTTTTGGTAGACGCGGACTCAGTTTTCTGCAAAACCACACGATAGGCATGCAAATGGTGCTTTTGGCAGAACGCGCGCGTGGATTTCTACCAAACGACGTGAAAAGCATGCCGATGCTGCTCTTTTTAGCACCCGCACATGGATTTGTGCCAAAGTGCGTTTTAAGCATGCGCATGCATCTTTTGGTAGACGCGGACGCAGTTTTCTGCAAAACCACACGATATGCATGCAAATGGTGCTTTTGGCAGAACGCGCGTGTGCATTTCTACCAAACGACGTGAAAAGCATGCCGATGCTGCTCTTTTTAGCACCCGCACATGGATTTGTGCCAAAACGCGTTTTAAGCATGAGCATGCATCTTTTGGTAGACGCGGACGCAGTTTTCTGCAAAACCACACGATATGCATGCAAATGGTGCTTTTGGCAGAACGCGCGCGTGGATTTCTACCAAACGACGTGAAAAGCATGCCGATGCTGCTCTTTTTAACATCCGCACATGGATTTGTGCCAAAGCGCGTTTTAAGCATGCGCATGCATCTTTTGGTAGACGCGGACGCAGTTTTCTGCAAAACCACACGATATGCATGCAAATGGTGCTTTTGGCAGAACGCGCGCGTGGATTTCTACCAAACGACGTGAAAAGCATGCCGATGCTGCTCTTTTTAGCACCCGCACATGGATTTGTGCCAAAACGCGTTTTAAGCATGCGCATGCATCTTTTGGTAGACGCGGACGCAGTTTTCTGCAAAACCACACGATAGGCATGCAAATGGTGCTTTTGGCAGAACGCGCGTGTGGATTTCTACCAAACGACGTGAAAAGCATGCCGATGCTGCTCTTTTTAACATCCGCACATGGATTTGTGCCAAAGCGCGTTTTAAGCATGTGCATGCATCTTTTGGTAGACGCGGACGCAGTTTTCTGCAAAACCACACGATAGGAATGCAAATGGTGCTTTTGGCAGAACGCGCGTGTGGATTTCTACCAAACGACGTGAAAAGCATGCCGATGCTGCTCTTTTTAGCACCCGCACATGGATTTGTGCCAAAACGCGTTTTTAGCATGCACATGCATCTTTTGGTAGACGCGGACGCAGTTTTCTGCAAAACCACACGATATGCATGCAAATGGTGCTTTTGGCAGAACGCGCGTGTGGATTTCTACCAAACGACGTGAAAAGCATGCCGATGCTGCTCTTTTTAGCACCCGCACATGGATTTGTGCCAAAGCGCGTTTTAAGCATGCGCATGCATCTTTTGGTAGACGCGGACGCAGTTTTCTGCAAAACCACACGATAGGCATGCAAATGGTGCTTTTGGCAGAACGCGCGTGTGGATTTCTACCAAACGACGTGAAAAGCATGCCGATGCTGCTCTTTTTAGCACCCGCACATGGATTTGTGCCAAAACGCGTTTTAAGCATGCGCATGCATCTTTTGGTAGACGCGGACGCAGTTTTCTGCAAAACCACACGATATGCATGCAAATGGTGCTTTTGGCAGAACGCGCGCGTGGATTTCTACCAAACGACGTGAAAAGCATGCCGATGCTGCTCTTTTTAACATCCGCACATGGATTTGTGCCAAAACGCGTTTTTAGCATGCACATGCATCTTTTGGTAGACGCGGACGCAGTTTTCTGCAAAACCACACGATATGCATGCAAATGGTGCTTTTGGCAGAACGCGCGTGTGGATTTCTACCAAACGACGTGAAAAGCATGCCGATGCTGCTCTTTTTAACATCCGCACATGGATTTGTGCCAAAACGCGTTTTTAGCATGCACATGCATCTTTTGGTAGACGCGGACGCAGTTTTCTGCAAAACCACACGATATGCATGCAAATGGTGCTTTTGGCAGAACGCGCGTGTGGATTTCTACCAAACGACGTGAAAAGCATGCCGATGCTGCTCTTTTTAACATCCGCACATGGATTTGTGCCAAAACGCGTTTTTAGCATGCACATGCATCTTTTGGTAGACGCGGACGCAGTTTTCTGCAAAACCACATGATATGCATGCAAATGGTGCTTTTGGCAGAACGCGCGTGTGGATTTCTACCAAACGACGTGAAAAGCATGCCGATGCTGCTCTTTTTAACATCCGCACATGGATTTGTGCCAAAACGCGTTTTTAGCATGCACATGCATCTTTTGGTAGACGCGGACGCAGTTTTCTGCAAAACCACACGATATGCATGCAAATGGTGCTTTTGGCAGAACGCGCTTGTGGATTTCTACCAAACGACGTGAAAAGCATGCCGATGCTGCTCTTTTTAACATCCGCACATGGATTTGTGCCAAAACGCGTTTTTAGCATGCGCATGCATCTTTTGGTAGACGCGGACGCAGTTTTCTGCAAAACCACACGATATGCATGCAAATGGTGCTTTTGGCAGAACGCGCGTGTGGATTTCTACCAAACGACGTGAAAAGCATGCCGATGCTGCTCTTTTTAACATCCGCACATGGATTTGTGCCAAAGCGCGTTTTAAGCATGCGCATGCATCTTTTGGTAGACGCGGACGCAGTTTTCTGCAAAACCACACGATAGGCATGCAAATGGTGCTTTTGGCAGAACGCGCGTGTGGATTTCTACCAAACGACGTGAAAAGCATGCCGATGCTGCTCTTTTTAGCACCCGCACATGGATTTGTGCCAAAACGCGTTTTAAGCATGCGCATGCATCTTTTGGTAGACGCGGACGCAGTTTTCTGCAAAACCACACGATATGCATGCAAATGGTGCTTTTGGCAGAACGCGCGCGTGGATTTCTACCAAACGACGTGAAAAGCATGCCGATGCTGCTCTTTTTAACATCCGAACATGGATTTGTGCCAAAGCGCGTTTTAAGCATGCGCATGCATCTTTTGGTAGACGCGGACGCAGTTTTCTGCAAAACCACACGATAGGCATGCAAATGGTGCTTTTTGCAGAACGCGCGTGTGGATTTCTACCAAACGACGTGAAAAGCATGCCGATGCTGCTCTTTTTAGCACCCGCACATGGATTTGTGCCAAAACGCGTTTTAAGCATGCGCATGCATCTTTTGGTAGACGCGGACGCAGTTTTCTGCAAAACCACACGATATGCATGCAAATGGTGCTTTTGGCAGAACGCGCGCGTGGATTTCTACCAAACGACGTGAAAAGCATGCCGATGCTGCTCTTTTTAACATCCGCACATGGATTTGTGCCAAAACGCGTTTTAAGCATGCGCATGCATCTTTTGGTAGACGCGGACGCAGTTTTCTGCAAAACCACACGATAGGCATGCAAATGGTGCTTTTGGCAGAACGCGCGCATGGATTTCTACCAAACGACGTGAAAAGCATGCCGATGCTGCTCTTTTTAGCACCCGCACATGGATTTGTGCCAAAACGCGTTTTTAGCATGCACATGCATCTTTTGGTAGACGCGGACGCAGTTTTCTGCAAAACCACACGATATGCATGCAAATGGTGCTTTTGGCAGAACGCGCGTGTGGATTTCTACCAAACGACGTGAAAAGCATGCCGATGCTGCTCTTTTTAGCACCCGCACATGGATTTGTGCCAAAACGCGTTTTAAGCATGCGCATGCATCTTTTGGTAGACGCGGACGCAGTTTTCTGCAAAACCACACGATAGGCATGCAAATGGTGCTTTTGGCAGAACGCGCGTGTGGATTTCTACCAAACGACGTGAAAAGCATGCCGATGCTGCTCTTTTTAGCACCCGCACATGGATTTGTGCCAAAGCGCGTTTTAAGCATGCGCATGCATCTTTTGGTAGACGCGGACGCAGTTTTCTGCAAAACCACACGATATGCATGCAAATGGTGCTTTTGGCAGAACGCGCTTGTGGATTTCTACCAAACGACGTGAAAAGCATGCCGATGCTGCTCTTTTTAGCACCCGCACATGGATTTGTGCCAAAACGCGTTTTAAGCATGCGCATGCATCTTTTGGTAGACGCGGACGCAGTTTTCTGCAAAACCACACGATATGCATGCAAATGGTGCTTTTGGCAGAACGCGCGCGTGGATTTCTACCAAACGACGTGAAAAGCATGCCGATGCTGCTCTTTTTAACATCCGCACATGGATTTGTGCCAAAGCGCGTTTTAAGCATGCGCATGCATCTTTTGGTAGACGCGGACGCAGTTTTCTGCAAAACCACACGATAGGCATGCAAATGGTGCTTTTGGCAGAACGCGCGTGTGGATTTCTACCAAACGACGTGAAAAGCATGCCGATGCTGCTCTTTTTAGCACCCGCACATGGATTTGTGCCAAAACGCGTTTTAAGCATGCGCATGCATCTTTTGGTAGACGCGGACGCAGTTTTCTGCAAAACCACACGATATGCATGCAAATGGTGCTTTTGGCAGAACGCGCGCGTGGATTTCTACCAAACGACGTGAAAAGCATGCCGATGCTGCTCTTTTTAACATCCGCACATGGATTTGTGCCAAAACGCGTTTTAAGCATGCGCATGCATCTTTTGGTAGACGCGGACGCAGTTTTCTGCAAAACCACACGATAGGCATGCAAATGGTGCTTTTGGCAGAACGCGCGCGTGGATTTCTACCAAACGACGTGAAAAGCATGCCGATGCTGCTCTTTTTAGCACCCGCACATGGATTTGTGCCAAAACGCGTTTTTAGCATGCACATGCATCTTTTGGTAGACGCGGACGCAGTTTTCTGCAAAACCACACGATATGCATGCAAATGGTGCTTTTGGCAGAACGCGCGTGTGGATTTCTACCAAACGACGTGAAAAGCATGCCGATGCTGCTCTTTTTAGCACCCGCACATGGATTTGTGCCAAAGCGCGTTTTAAGCATGCGCATGCATCTTTTGGTAGACGCGGACGCAGTTTTCTGCAAAACCACACGATAGGCATGCAAATGGTGCTTTTGGCAGAACGCGCGTGTGGATTTCTACCAAACGACGTGAAAAGCATGCCGATGCTGCTCTTTTTAGCACCCGCACATGGATTTGTGCCAAAACGCGTTTTAAGCATGCGCATGCATCTTTTGGTAGACGCGGACGCAGTTTTCTGCAAAACCACACGATATGCATGCAAATGGTGCTTTTGGCAGAACGCGCGCGTGGATTTCTACCAAACGACGTGAAAAGCATGCCGATGCTGCTCTTTTTAACATCCGCACATGGATTTGTGCCAAAACGCGTTTTTAGCATGCACATGCATCTTTTGGTAGACGCGGACGCAGTTTTCTGCAAAACCACACGATATGCATGCAAATGGTGCTTTTGGCAGAACGCGCGTGTGGATTTCTACCAAACGACGTGAAAAGCATGCCGATGCTGCTCTTTTTAACATCCGCACATGGATTTGTGCCAAAACGCGTTTTTAGCATGCACATGCATCTTTTGGTAGACGCGGACGCAGTTTTCTGCAAAACCACACGATATGCATGCAAATGGTGCTTTTGGCAGAACGCGCGTGTGGATTTCTACCAAACGACGTGAAAAGCATGCCGATGCTGCTCTTTTTAACATCCGCACATGGATTTGTGCCAAAACGCGTTTTTAGCATGCACATGCATCTTTTGGTAGACGCGGACGCAGTTTTCTGCAAAACCACATGATATGCATGCAAATGGTGCTTTTGGCAGAACGCGCGTGTGGATTTCTACCAAACGACGTGAAAAGCATGCCGATGCTGCTCTTTTTAACATCCGCACATGGATTTGTGCCAAAACGCGTTTTTAGCATGCACATGCATCTTTTGGTAGACGCGGACGCAGTTTTCTGCAAAACCACACGATATGCATGCAAATGGTGCTTTTGGCAGAACGCGCGTGTGGATTTCTACCAAACGACGTGAAAAGCATGCCGATGCTGCTCTTTTTAACATCCGCACATGGATTTGTGCCAAAACGCGTTTTTAGCATGCGCATGCATCTTTTGGTAGACGCGGACGCAGTTTTCTGCAAAACCACACGATATGCATGCAAATGGTGCTTTTGGCAGAACGCGCGTGTGGATTTCTACCAAACGACGTGAAAAGCATGCCGATGCTGCTCTTTTTAACATCCGCACATGGATTTGTGCCAAAGCGCGTTTTAAGCATGCGCATGCATCTTTTGGTAGACGCGGACGCAGTTTTCTGCAAAACCACACGATAGGCATGCAAATGGTGCTTTTGGCAGAACGCGCGTGTGGATTTCTACCAAACGACGTGAAAAGCATGCCGATGCTGCTCTTTTTAGCACCCGCACATGGATTTGTGCCAAAACGCGTTTTAAGCATGCGCATGCATCTTTTGGTAGACGCGGACGCAGTTTTCTGCAAAACCACACGATATGCATGCAAATGGTGCTTTTGGCAGAACGCGCGCGTGGATTTCTACCAAACGACGTGAAAAGCATGCCGATGCTGCTCTTTTTAACATCCGAACATGGATTTGTGCCAAAGCGCGTTTTAAGCATGCGCATGCATCTTTTGGTAGACGCGGACGCAGTTTTCTGCAAAACCACACGATAGGCATGCAAATGGTGCTTTTTGCAGAACGCGCGTGTGGATTTCTACCAAACGACGTGAAAAGCATGCCGATGCTGCTCTTTTTAGCACCCGCACATGGATTTGTGCCAAAACGCGTTTTAAGCATGCGCATGCATCTTTTGGTAGACGCGGACGCAGTTTTCTGCAAAACCACACGATATGCATGCAAATGGTGCTTTTGGCAGAACGCGCGCGTGGATTTCTACCAAACGACGTGAAAAGCATGCCGATGCTGCTCTTTTTAACATCCGCACATGGATTTGTGCCAAAACGCGTTTTAAGCATGCGCATGCATCTTTTGGTAGACGCGGACGCAGTTTTCTGCAAAACCACACGATAGGCATGCAAATGGTGCTTTTGGCAGAACGCGCGCATGGATTTCTACCAAACGACGTGAAAAGCATGCCGATGCTGCTCTTTTTAGCACCCGCACATGGATTTGTGCCAAAACGCGTTTTTAGCATGCACATGCATCTTTTGGTAGACGCGGACGCAGTTTTCTGCAAAACCAAACGATATGCATGCAAATGGTGCTTTTGGCAGAACGCGCGTGTGGATTTCTACCAAACGACGTGAAAAGCATGCCGATGCTGCTCTTTTTAGCACCCGCACATGGATTTGTGCCAAAACGCGTTTTAAGCATGCGCATGCATCTTTTGGTAGACGCGGACGCAGTTTTCTGCAAAACCACACGATAGGCATGCAAATGGTGCTTTTGGCAGAACGCGCGTGTGGATTTCTACCAAACGACGTGAAAAGCATGCCGATGCTGCTCTTTTTAGCACCCGCACATGGATTTGTGCCAAAGCGCGTTTTAAGCATGCGCATGCATCTTTTGGTAGACGCGGACGCAGTTTTCTGCAAAACCACACGATATGCATGCAAATGGTGCTTTTGGCAGAACGCGCGTGTGGATTTCTACCAAACGACGTGAAAAGCATGCCGATGCTGCTCTTTTTAGCACCCGCACATGGATTTGTGCCAAAACGCGTTTTAAGCATGCGCATGCATCTTTTGGTAGACGCGGACGCAGTTTTCTGCAAAACCACACGATATGCATGCAAATGGTGCTTTTGGCAGAACGCGCGCGTGGATTTCTACCAAACGACGTGAAAAGCATGCCGATGCTGCTCTTTTTAACATCCGCACATGGATTTGTGCCAAAGCGCGTTTTAAGCATGCGCATGCATCTTTTGGTAGACGCGGACGCAGTTTTCTGCAAAACCACACGATAGGCATGCAAATGGTGCTTTTGGCAGAACGCGCGTGTGGATTTCTACCAAACGACGTGAAAAGCATGCCGATGCTGCTCTTTTTAGCACCCGCACATGGATTTGTGCCAAAACGCGTTTTAAGCATGCGCATGCATCTTTTGGTAGACGCGGACGCAGTTTTCTGCAAAACCACACGATATGCATGCAAATGGTGCTTTTGGCAGAACGCGCGCGTGGATTTCTACCAAACGACGTGAAAAGCATGCCGATGCTGCTCTTTTTAACATCCGCACATGGATTTGTGCCAAAACGCGTTTTAAGCATGCGCATGCATCTTTTGGTAGACGCGGACGCAGTTTTCTGCAAAACCACACGATAGGCATGCAAATGGTGCTTTTGGCAGAACGCGCGCGTGGATTTCTACCAAACGACGTGAAAAGCATGCCGATGCTGCTCTTTTTAGCACCCGCACATGGATTTGTGCCAAAACGCGTTTTTAGCATGCACATGCATCTTTTGGTAGACGCGGACGCAGTTTTCTGCAAAACCACACGATATGCATGAAAATGGTGCTTTTGGCAGAACGCGCGTGTGGATTTCTACCAAACGACGTGAAAAGCATGCCGATGCTGCTCTTTTTAACATCCGCACATGGATTTGTGCCAAAACGCGTTTTTAGCATGCACATGCATCTTTTGGTAGACGCGGACGCAGTTTTCTGCAAAACCACACGATATGCATGCAAATGGTGCTTTTGGCAGAACGCGCGCGTGGATTTCTACCAAACGACGTGAAAAGCATGCCGATGCTGCTCTTTTTAACATCCGCACATGGATTTGTGCCAAAACGCGTTTTAAGCATGCGCATGCATCTTTTGGTAGACGCGGACGCAGTTTTCTGCAAAACCACACGATAGGCATGCAAATGGTGCTTTTGGCAGAACGCGCGCGTGGATTTCTACCAAACGACGTGAAAAGCATGCGATGCTGGCTCTTTTTAGCACCCGCACATGGATTTGTGCCAAAACGCGTTTTAAGCATGCGCATGCATCTTTTGGTAGACGCGGACGCAGTTTTCTGCAAAACCACACGATATGCATGCAAATGGTGCTTTTGGCAGAACGCGCGCGTGGATTTCTACAAACGACGTGAAAAGCATGCCGATGCTGCTCTTTTTAGCACCCGCACATGGATTTGTGCCAAAACGCGTTTTAAGCATGCGCATGCATCTTTTGGTAGACGCGGACGCAGTTTTCTGCAAAACCACACGATATGCATGCAAATGGTGCTTTTGGCAGAACGCGCGCGTGGATTTCTACCAAACGACGTGAAAAGCATGCCGATGCTGCTCTTTTTAACATCCGCACATGGATTTGTGCCAAAGCGCGTTTTAAGCATGCGCATGCATCTTTTGGTAGACGCGGACGCAGTTTTCTGCAAAACCACACGATAGGCATGCAAATGGTGCTTTTGGCAGAACGCGCGTGTGGATTTCTACCAAACGACGTGAAAAGCATGCCGATGCTGCTCTTTTTAGCACCCGCACATGGATTTGTGCCAAAACGCGTTTTAAGCATGCGCATGCATCTTTTGGTAGACGCGGACGCAGTTTTCTGCAAAACCACACGATATGCATGCAAATGGTGCTTTTGGCAGAACGCGCGCGTGGATTTCTACCAAACGACGTGAAAAGCATGCCGATGCTGCTCTTTTTAACATCCGCACATGGATTTGTGCCAAAACGCGTTTTAAGCATGCGCATGCATCTTTTGGTAGACGCGGACGCAGTTTTCTGCAAAACCACACGATAGGCATGCAATGGTGCTTTTGGCAGAACGCGCGCGTGGATTTCTACCAAACGACGTGAAAAGCATGCCGATGCTGCTCTTTTTAGCACCCGCACATGGATTTGTGCCAAAACGCGTTTTTAGCCATGCACATGCATCTTTTGGTAGACGCGGACGCAGTTTTCTGCAAAACCACACGATATGCATGCAAATGGTGCTTTTGGCAGAACGCGTGTGGATTTCTACCAAACGACGTGAAAAGCATGCCGATGCTGCTCTTTTTAGCACCCGCACATGGATTTGTGCCAGAAACGCGTTTTAAGCATGCGCATGCATCTTTTGGTAGACGCGGACGCAGTTTTCTGCAAAACCACACGATATGCATGCAAATGGTGCTTTTGGCAGAACGCGCGTGTGGATTTCTACCAAACGACAGTGAAAAGCATGCCGATGCTGCTCTTTTTAGCACCCGCACATGGATTTGTGCCAAAAGCGCGTTTTAAGCATGCGCATGCATCTTTTGGTAGACGCGGACGCAGTTTTCTGCAAAACCACACGATAGGCATGCAAATGGTGCTTTTGGCAGAACGCGCGTGTGGATTTCTACCAAACGACGTGAAAAGCATGCCGATGCTGCTCTTTTTAGCATCCCGCACATGGATTTGTGCCAAAACGCGTTTTAAGCATGCGCATGCATCTTTTGGTAGACGCGGACGCAGTTTTCTGCAAAACCACACGATATGCATGCAAATGGTGCTTTTGGCAGAACGCGCGCGTGGATTTCTACCAAACGACGTGAAAAGCATGCCGATGCTGCTCTTTTTAGACATCCGAACATGGATTTGTGCCAAAGCGCGTTTTAAGCATGCGCATGCATCTTTTGGTAGACGCGGACGCAGTTTTCTGCAAAACCACACGATATGCATGCAAATGGTGCTTTTTGGCAGAACGCGCGCGTGGATTTCTACCAAACGACGTGAAAAGCATGCCGATGCTGCTCTTTTTAGCATCCCGCACATGGATTTGTGCCAAAACGCGTTTTAAGCATGCGCATGCATCTTTTGGTAGACGCGGACGCAGTTTTCTGCAAAACCACACGATATGCATGCAAATGGTGCTTTTGGCAGAACGCGCGCGTGGATTTCTACCAAACGACGTGAAAAGCATGCCGATGCTGCTCTTTTTAACATCCGCACATGGATTTGTGCCAAAACGCGTTTTTAGCATGCACATGCATCTTTTGGTAGACGCGGACGCAGTTTTCTGCAAAACCACACGATATGCATGCAAATGGTGCTTTTGGCAGAACGCGCGTGTGGATTTCTACCAAACGACGTGAAAAGCATGCCGATGCTGCTCTTTTTAACATCCGCACATGGATTTGTGCCAAAACGCGTTTTTAGCATGCACATGCATCTTTTGGTAGACGCGGACGCAGTTTTCTGCAAAACCACACGATATGCATGCAAATGGTGCTTTTGGCAGAACGCGCGTGTGGATTTCTACCAAACGACGTGAAAAGCATGCCGATGCTGCTCTTTTTAACATCCGCACATGGATTTGTGCCAAAACGCGTTTTTAGCATGCACATGCATCTTTTGGTAGACGCGGACGCAGTTTTCTGCAAAACCACATGATATGCATGCAAATGGTGCTTTTGGCAGAACGCGCGTGTGGATTTCTACCAAACGACGTGAAAAGCATGCCGATGCTGCTCTTTTTAACATCCGCACATGGATTTGTGCCAAAACGCGTTTTAGCATGCACATGCATCTTTTGGTAGACGCGGACGCAGTTTTCTGCAAAACCACACGATATGCATGCAAATGGTGCTTTTGGCAGAACGCGCGTGTGGATTTCTACCAAACGACGTGAAAAGCATGCCGATGCTGCTCTTTTTAACATCCGCACATGGATTTGTGCCAAAACGCGTTTTAGCATGCGCATGCATCTTTTGGTAGACGCGGACGCAGTTTTCTGCAAAACCACACGATATGCATGCAAATGGTGCTTTTGGCAGAACGCGCGTGTGGATTTCTACCAAACGACGTGAAAAGCATGCCGATGCTGCTCTTTTTAACATCCGCACATGGATTTGTGCCAAAGCGCGTTTTAAGCATGCGCATGCATCTTTTGGTAGACGCGGGACGCAGTTTTCTGCAAAACCCACACGATAGGCATGCAAATGGTGCTTTTGGCAGAACGCGCGTGTGGATTTCTACCAAACGACGTGAAAAGCATGCCGATGCTGCTCTTTTTAGCACCCGCACATGGATTTGTGCCAAAACGCGTTTTAAGCATGCGCATGCATCTTTTGGTAGACGCGGACGCAGTTTTTCTGCAAAACCACACGATATGCATGCAAATGGTGCTTTTGGCAGAACGCGCGCGTGGATTTCTACCAAACGACGTGAAAAGCATGCCGATGCTGCTCTTTTTAGCACCCGCACATGGATTTGTGCCAAAACGCGTTTTAAGCATGCGCATGCATCTTTTGGTAGACGCGGACGCAGTTTTCTGCAAAACCACACGATATGCATGCAAATGGTGCTTTTGGCAGAACGCGCGCGTGGATTTCTACCAAACGACGTGAAAAGCATGCCGATGCTGCTCTTTTTAACATCCGAACATGGATTTGTGCCAAAGCGCGTTTTAAGCATGCGCATGCATCTTTTGGTAGACGCGGACGCAGTTTTCTGCAAAACCACACGATAGGCATGCAAATGGTGCTTTTGCAGAACGCGCGTGTGGATTTCTACCAAACGACGTGAAAGCATGCCGATGCTGCTCTTTTTAGCACCCGCACATGGATTTGTGCCAAAACGCGTTTTAAGCATGCGCATGCATCTTTTGGTAGACGCGGACGCAGTTTTCTGCAAAACCACACGATATGCATGCAAATGGTGCTTTTGGCAGAACGCGCGCGTGGATTTCTACCAAACGACGTGAAAAGCATGCCGATGCTGCTCTTTTTAACATCCCGCACATGGATTTGTGCCAAAACGCGTTTTAAGCATGCGCATGCATCTTTGGTAGACGCGGACGCAGTTTTCTGCAAAACCACACGATATGCATGCAAATGGTGCTTTTGGCAGAACGCGCGCATGGATTTCTACCAAACGACGTGAAAAGCATGCCGATGCTGCTCTTTTTAGCACCCGCACATGGATTTGTGCCAAAACGCGTTTTAGCATGCACATGCATCTTTTGGTAGACGCGGACGCAGTTTTCTGCAAAACCACACGATATGCATGCAAATGGTGCTTTTGGCAGAACGCGCGTGTGGATTTCTACCAAACGACGTGAAAAGCATGCCGATGCTGCTCTTTTTAGCACCCGCACATGGATTTGTGCCAAAACGCGTTTTAAGCATGCACATGCATCTTTTGGTAGACGCGGACGCAGTTTTCTGCAAAACCACACGATATGCATGAAAATGGTGCTTTTGGCAGAACGCGCGTGTGGATTTCTACCAAACGACGTGAAAAGCATGCCGATGCTGCTCTTTTTAACATCCGCACATGGATTTGTGCCAAAACGCGTTTTAAGCATGCACATGCATCTTTTGGTAGACGCGGACGCAGTTTTCTGCAAAACCACACGATATGCATGCAAATGGTGCTTTTGGCAGAACGCGCGCGTGGATTTCTACCAAACGACGTGAAAAGCATGCCGATGCTGCTCTTTTTAACATCCGCACATGGATTTGTGCCAAAACGCGTTTTAAGCATGCGCATGCATCTTTTGGTAGACGCGGACGCAGTTTTCTGCAAAACCACACGATAGGCATGCAAATGGTGCTTTTGGCAGAACGCGCGCGTGGATTTCTACCAAACGACGTGAAAAGCATGCCGATGCTGCTCTTTTTAGCACCCGCACATGGATTTGTGCCAAAACGCGTTTTAAGCATGCGCATGCATCTTTTGGTAGACGCGGACGCAGTTTTCTGCAAAACCACACGATATGCATGCAAATGGTGCTTTTGGCAGAACGCGCGCGTGGATTTCTACCAAACGACGTGAAAAGCATGCCGATGCTGCTCTTTTTAGCACCCGCACATGGATTTGTGCCAAAACGCGTTTTAAGCATGCGCATGCATCTTTTGGTAGACGCGGACGCAGTTTTCTGCAAACCACACGATATGCATGCAAATGGTGCTTTTGGCAGAACGCGCGCGTGGATTTCTACCAAACGACGTGAAAAGCATGCCGATGCTGCTCTTTTTAACATCCGCACATGGATTGTGCCAAAGCGCGTTTTAAGCATGCGCATGCATCTTTGGTAGACGCGGACGCAGTTTTCTGCAAAACCACACGATATGCATGCAAATGGTGCTTTTGGCAGAACGCGCGTGTGGATTTCTACAAACGACATGAAAAGCATGCCGATGCTGCTCTTTTTAGCACCCGCACATGGATTTGTGCCAAAGCGCGTTTTAAGCATGCGCATGCATCTTTTGGTAGACGCGGACGCAGTTTTCTGCAAAACCACACGATAGGCATGCAAATGGTGCTTTTGGCAGAACGCGCGTGTGGATTTCTACCAAACGACGTGAAAAGCATGCCGATGCTGCTCTTTTTAGCACCCGCACATGGATTTGTGCCAAAACGCGTTTTAAGCATGCGCATGCATCTTTTGGTAGACGCGGACGCAGTTTTCTGCAAAACCACACGATATGCATGCAAATGTGCTTTTGGCAGAACGCGCGCGTGGATTTCTACCAAACGACGTGAAAAGCATGCCGATGCTGCTCTTTTTAACATCCGAACATGGATTTGTGCCAAAGCGCGTTTTAAGCATGCGCATGCATCTTTGGTAGACGCGGACGCAGTTTTCTGCAAAACCACACGATAGGCATGCAAATGGTGCTTTTGCAGAACGCGCGTGTGGATTTCTACCAAACGACGTGAAAAGCATGCCGATGCTGCTCTTTTTAGCACCCGCACATGGATTTGTGCAAAAACGCGTTTTAAGCATGCGCATGCATCTTTTGGTAGACGCGGACGCAGTTTTCTGCAAAACCACACGATATGCATGCAAATGGTGCTTTTGGCAGAACGCGCGCGTGGATTTCTACCAAACGACGTGAAAAGCATGCCGATGCTGCTCTTTTTAACATCCGCACATGGATTTGTGCCAAAACGCGTTTTAAGCATGCGCATGCATCTTTTGGTAGACGCGGACGCAGTTTTCTGCAAAACCACACGATAGGCATGCAAATGGTGCTTTTGGCAGAACGCGCGCATGGATTTCTACCAAACGACGTGAAAAGCATGCCGATGCTGCTCTTTTTAGCACCCGCACATGGATTTGTGCCAAAACGCGTTTTAGCATGCACATGCATCTTTTGGTAGACGCGGACGCAGTTTTCTGCAAAACCACACGATATGCATGCAAATGGTGCTTTTGGCAGAACGCGCGTGTGGATTTCTACCAAACGACGTGAAAAGCATGCCGATGCTGCTCTTTTTAGCACCCGCACATGGATTTGTGCCAAAACGCGTTTTGAGCATGCGCATGCATCTTTTGGTAGACGCGGACGCAGTTTTCTGCAAAACCACACGATAGGCATGCAAATGGTGCTTTTGGCAGAACGCGCGTGTGGATTTCTACCAAACGACGTGAAAAGCATGCCGATGCTGCTCTTTTTAGCACCCGCACATGGATTTGTGCCAAAGCGCGTTTTAAGCATGCGCATGCATCTTTTGGTAGACGCGGACGCAGTTTTCTGCAAAACCACACGATATGCATGCAAATGGTGCTTTGGCAGAACGCGCGTGTGGATTTCTACCAAACGACGTGAAAAGCATGCCGATGCTGCTCTTTTTAGCACCCGCACATGGATTTGTGCCAAAACGCGTTTTAAGCATGCGCATGCATCTTTTGGTAGACGCGGACGCAGTTTTCTGCAAAACCACACGATATGCATGCAAATGGTGCTTTTGGCAGAACGCGCGCGTGGATTTCTACCAAACGACGTGAAAAGCATGCCGATGCTGCTCTTTTTAACATCCGCACATGGATTTGTGCCAAAGCGCGTTTTAAGCATGCGCATGCATCTTTTGGTAGACGCGGACGCAGTTTTCTGCAAAACCACACGATAGGCATGCAAATGGTGCTTTTGGCAGAACGCGCGTGTGGATTTCTACCAAACGACGTGAAAAGCATGCCGATGCTGCTCTTTTTAGCACCCGCACATGGATTTGTGCCAAAACGCGTTTTAAGCATGCGCATGCATCTTTTGTAGACGCGGACGCAGTTTTCTGCAAAACCACACGATAGCATGCAAATGGTGCTTTTGGCAGAACGCGCGCGTGGATTTCTACCAAACGACGTGAAAAGCATGCCGATGCTGCTCTTTTTAACATCCGCACATGGATTTGTGCCAAAACGCGTTTTAAGCATGCGCATGCATCTTTTGGTAGACGCGGACGCAGTTTTCTGCAAAACCACACGATAGGCATGCAAATGGTGCTTTTGGCAGAACGCGCGCTGGATTTCTACCAAACGACGTGAAAAGCATGTCGATGCTGCTCTTTTTAGCACCCGCACATGGATTTGTGCCAAAACGCGTTTTTAGCATGCACATGCATCTTTTGGTAGACGCGGACGCAGTTTTCTGCAAAACCACACGATATGCATGCAAATGGTGCTTTTGGCAGAACGCGCGTGTGGATTTCTACCAAACGACGTGAAAAGCATGCCGATGCTGCTCTTTTTAGCACCCGCACATGGATTTGTGCCAAAACGCGTTTTAAGCATGCGCATGCATGTTTTGGTAGACGCGGACGCAGTTTTCTGCAAAACCACACGATAGGCATGCAAATGGTGCTTTTGGCAGAACGCGCGTGTGGATTTCTACCAAACGACGTGAAAAGCATGCCGATGCTGCTCTTTTTAGCACCCGCACATGGATTTGTGCCAAAGCGCGTTTTAAGCATGCGCATGCATCTTTTGGTAGACGCGGACGCAGTTTTCTGCAAAACCACACGATATGCATGCAAATGGTGCTTTTGGCAGAACGCGCGTGTGGATTTCTACCAAACGACGTGAAAAGCATGCCGATGCTGCTCTTTTTAGCACCCGCACATGGATATGTGCCAAAACGCGGTTTTAAGCATGCGCATGCATCTTTTGGTAGACGCGGACGCAGTTTTCTGCAAAACCACACGATATGCATGCAAATGGTGCTTTTGGCAGAACGCGCGTGTGGATTTCTACCAAACGACGTGAAAAGCATGCCGATGCTGCTCTTTTTAGCACCCGCACATGGATTTGTGCCAAAACGCGTTTTAAGCATGCGCATGCATCTTTTGGTAGACGCGGACGCAGTTTTCTGCAAAACCACACGATATGCATGCAAATGGTGCTTTTGGCAGAACGCGCGCGTGGATTTCTACCAAACGACGTGAAAAGCATGCCGATGCTGCTCTTTTTAACATCCGCACATGGGTTTGTGCCAAAGCGCGTTTTAAGCATGCGCATGCATCTTTTGGTAGACGCGGACGCAGTTTTCTGCAAAACCACACGATATGCATGCAAATGGTGCTTTTGGCAGAACGCGCGTGTGGATTTCTACCAAACGACGTGAAAAGCATGCCGATGCTGCTCTTTTTAACATCCGCACATGGATTTGTGCCAAAGCGCGTTTTAAGCATGCGCATGCATCTTTTGGTAGACGCGGACGCAGTTTTCTGCAAAACCACACGATAGGCATGCAAATGGTGCTTTTGGCAGAACGCGCGTGTGGATTTCTACCAAACGACGTGAAAAGCATGCCGATGCTGCTCTTTTTAGCACCCGCACATGGATTTGTGCCAAAACGCGTTTTAAGCATGCGCATGCATCTTTTGGTAGACGCGGACGCAGTTTTCTGCAAAACCACACGATATGCATGCAAATGGTGCTTTTGGCAGAACGCGCGCGTGGATTTCTACCAAACGACGTGAAAAGCATGCCGATGCTGCTCTTTTTAGCACCCGCACATGGATTTGTGCCAAAACGCGTTTTAAGCATGCGCATGCATCTTTTGGTAGACGCGGACGCAGTTTTCTGCAAAACCACACGATATGCATGCAAATGGTGCTTTTGGCAGAACGCGCGCGTGGATTTCTACCAAACGACGTGAAAAGCATGCCGATGCTGCTCTTTTTAACATCCGCACATGGATTTGTGCCAAAGCGCGTTTTAAGCATGCGCATGCATCTTTTGGTAGACGCGGACGCAGTTTTCTGCAAAACCACACGATAGGCATGCAAATGGTGCTTTTGGCAGAACGCGCGTGTGGATTTCTACCAAACGACGTGAAAAGCATGCCGATGCTGCTCTTTTTAGCACCCGCACATGGATTTGTGCCAAAACGCGTTTTAAGCATGCGCATGCATCTTTTGGTAGACGCGGACGCAGTTTTCTGCAAAACCACACGATATGCATGCAAATGGTGCTTTTGGCAGAACGCGCGCGTGGATTTCTACCAAACGACGTGAAAAGCATGCCGATGCTGCTCTTTTTAACATCCGCACATGGATTTGTGCCAAAACGCGTTTTAAGCATGCGCATGCATCTTTTGGTAGACGCGGACGCAGTTTTCTGCAAAACCACACGATAGGCATGCAAATGGTGCTTTTGGCAGAACGCGCGCGTGGATTTCTACCAAACGACGTGAAAAGCATGCCGATGCTGCTCTTTTTAGCACCCGCACATGGATTTGTGCCAAAACGCGTTTTTAGCATGCACATGCATCTTTTGGTAGACGCGGACGCAGTTTTCTGCAAAACCACACGATATGCATGCAAATGGTGCTTTTGGCAGAACGCGTGTGGATTTCTACCAAACGACGTGAAAAGCATGCCGATGCTGCTCTTTTTAGCACCCGCACATGGATTTGTGCCAAAACGCGTTTTAAGCATGCGCATGCATCTTTTGGTAGACGCGGACGCAGTTTTCTGCAAAACCACACGATATGCATGCAAATGGTGCTTTTGGCAGAACGCGCGTGTGGATTTCTACCAAACGACATGAAAAGCATGCCGATGCTGCTCTTTTTAGCACCCGCACATGGATTTGTGCCAAAGCGCGTTTTAAGCATGCGCATGCATCTTTTGGTAGACGCGGACGCAGTTTTCTGCAAAACCACACGATAGGCATGCAAATGGTGCTTTTGGCAGAACGCGCGTGTGGATTTCTACCAAACGACGTGAAAAGCATGCCGATGCTGCTCTTTTTAGCACCCGCACATGGATTTGTGCCAAAACGCGTTTTAAGCATGCGCATGCATCTTTTGGTAGACGCGGACGCAGTTTTCTGCAAAACCACACGATATGCATGCAAATGGTGCTTTTGGCAGAACGCGCGCGTGGATTTCTACCAAACGACGTGAAAAGCATGCCGATGCTGCTCTTTTTAACATCCGAACATGGATTTGTGCCAAAGCGCGTTTTAAGCATGCGCATGCATCTTTTGGTAGACGCGGACGCAGTTTTCTGCAAAACCACACGATAGGCATGCAAATGGTGCTTTTTGCAGAACGCGCGTGTGGATTTCTACCAAACGACGTGAAAAGCATGCCGATGCTGCTCTTTTTAGCACCCGCACATGGATTTGTGCCAAAACGCGTTTTAAGCATGCGCATGCATCTTTTGGTAGACGCGGACGCAGTTTTCTGCAAAACCACACGATATGCATGCAAATGGTGCTTTTGGCAGAACGCGCGCGTGGATTTCTACCAAACGACGTGAAAAGCATGCCGATGCTGCTCTTTTTAACATCCGCACATGGATTTGTGCCAAAACGCGTTTTAAGCATGCGCATGCATCTTTTGGTAGACGCGGACGCAGTTTTCTGCAAAACCACACGATAGGCATGCAAATGGTGCTTTTGGCAGAACGCGCGCATGGATTTCTACCAAACGACGTGAAAAGCATGCCGATGCTGCTCTTTTTAGCACCCGCACATGGATTTGTGCCAAAACGCGTTTTTAGCATGCACATGCATCTTTTGGTAGACGCGGACGCAGTTTTCTGCAAAACCACACGATATGCATGCAAATGGTGCTTTTGGCAGAACGCGCGTGTGGATTTCTACCAAACGACGTGAAAAGCATGCCGATGCTGCTCTTTTTAGCACCCGCACATGGATTTGTGCCAAAACGCGTTTTGAGCATGCGCATGCATCTTTTGGTAGACGCGGACGCAGTTTTCTGCAAAACCACACGATAGGCATGCAAATGGTGCTTTTGGCAGAACGCGCGTGTGGATTTCTACCAAACGACGTGAAAAGCATGCCGATGCTGCTCTTTTTAGCACCCGCACATGGATTTGTGCCAAAGCGCGTTTTAAGCATGCGCATGCATCTTTTGGTAGACGCGGACGCAGTTTTCTGCAAAACCACACGATATGCATGCAAAATGGTGCTTTTGGCAGAACGCGCGTGTGGATTTCTACCAAACGACGTGAAAAGCATGCCGATGCTGCTCTTTTTAGCACCCGCACATGGATTTGTGCCAAAACGCGTTTTAAGCATGCGCATGCATCTTTTGGTAGACGCGGACGCAGTTTTCTGCAAAACCACACGATATGCATGCAAATGGTGCTTTTGGCAGAACGCGCGCGTGGATTTCTACCAAACGACGTGAAAAGCATGCCGATGCTGCTCTTTTTAACATCCGCACATGGATTTGTGCCAAAAGCGCGTTTTAAGCATGCGCATGCATCTTTTGGTAGACGCGGACGCAGTTTTCTGCAAAACCACACGATAGGCATGCAAATGGTGCTTTTGGCAGAACGCGCGTGTGGATTTCTACCAAACGACGTGAAAAGCATGCCGATGCTGCTCTTTTTAGCACCCGCACATGGATTTGTGCCAAAACGCGTTTTAAGCATGCGCATGCATCTTTTGGTAGACGCGGACGCAGTTTTCTGCAAAACCACACGATATGCATGCAAATGGTGCTTTTGGCAGAACGCGCGCGTGGATTTCTACCAAACGACGTGAAAAGCATGCCGATGCTGCTCTTTTTAACATCCGCACATGGATTTGTGCCAAAGCGCGTTTTAAGCATGCGCATGCATCTTTTGGTAGACGCGGACGCAGTTTTCTGCAAAACCACACGATAGGCATGCAAATGGTGCTTTTGGCAGAACGCGCGCTGTGGATTTCTACCAAACGACGTGAAAAGCATGCCGATGCTGCTCTTTTTAGCACCCGCACATGGATTTGTGCCAAAACGCGTTTTTAGCATGCGCATGCATCTTTTGGTAGACGCGGACGCAGTTTTCTGCAAAACCACACGATATGCATGAAAATGGTGCTTTTGGCAGAACGCGCGTGTGGATTTCTACCAAACGACGTGAAAAGCATGCCGATGCTGCTCTTTTAGCACCCGCACATGGATTTGTGCCAAAACGCGTTTTAAGCATGCGCATGCATCTTTTGGTAGACGCGGACGCAGTTTTCTGCAAAACCACACGATATGCATGCAAATGGTGCTTTTGGCAGAACGCGCGCGTGGATTTCTCTACCAAACGACGTGAAAAGCATGCCGATGCTGCTCTTTTTAACATCCGCACATGGATTTGTGCCAAAACGCGT
Source organism: Dermacentor variabilis (assembly GCF_050947875.1). Taxonomy (NCBI): domain Eukaryota; kingdom Metazoa; phylum Arthropoda; class Arachnida; order Ixodida; family Ixodidae; genus Dermacentor; species Dermacentor variabilis. The sequence goes on along the minus strand of NW_027460284.1, from coordinate 39,171 downwards.
TTTTAGCATGCACATGCATCTTTTGGTAGACGCGGACGCAGTTTTCTGCAACAACCACACGATATGCATGCAAATGGTGCTTTTGGCAGAACGCGCGTGTGGATTTCTACCAAACGACGTGAAAAGCATGCCGATGCTGCTCTTTTACATCCGCACATGGATTTGTGCCAAAACGCGTTTTTAGCATGCACATGCATCTTTTGGTAGACGCGGACGCAGTTTTCTGCAAAACCACACGATATGCATGCAAATGGTGCTTTTGGCAGAACGCGCGCGTGGATTTCTACCAAACGACGTGAAAAGCATGCCGATGCTGCTCTTTTTAACATCCGCACATGGATTTGTGCCAAAGCGCGTTTTAAGCATGCGCATGCATCTTTTGGTAGACGCGGACGCAGTTTTCTGCAAAACCCACACGATAGGCATGCAAATGGTGCTTTTGGCAGAACGCGCGTGTGGATTTCTACCAAACGACGTGAAAAGCATGCCGATGCTGCTCTTTTTAGCACCCGCACATGGATTTGTGCCAAAACGCGTTTTTAGCATGCGCATGCATCTTTTGGTAGACGCGGACGCAGTTTTCTGCAAAACCACACGATATGCATGCAAATGGTGCTTTTGGCAGAACGCGCGCGTGGATTTCTACCAAACGACGTGAAAAGCATGCCGATGCTGCTCTTTTTAACATCCGCACATGGATTTGTGCCAAAACGCGTTTTTAGCATGCACATGCATCTTTTGGTAGACGCGGACGCAGTTTTCTGCAAAACCACACGATATGCATGCAAATGGTGCTTTTGGCAGAACCGCGCGTGTGGATTTCTACCAAACGACAGTGAAAAGCATGCCGATGCTGCTCTTTTAGCACCCGCCACATGGATTTGTGCCAAAGCGCGTTTTAAGCATGCGCATGCATCTTTTGGTAGACGCGGACGCAGTTTTCTGCAAAACCACACGATAGGCATGCAAATGGTGCTTTTTGGCAGAACGCGCGTGTGGATTTCTACCAAACGACGTGAAAAGCATGCCGATGCTGCTCTTTTTAGCACCCGCACATGGATTTGTGCCAAAACGCGTTTTAAGCATGCGCATGCATCTTTTGGTAGACGCGGACGCAGTTTTCTGCAAAACCACACGATATGCATGCAAATGGTGCTTTTGGCAGAACGCGCGCGTCGGATTTCTACCAAACGACGTGAAAAGCATGCCGATGCTGCTCTTTTTAACATCCGCACATGGATTTGTGCCAAAGCGCGTTTTAAGCATGCGCATGCATCTTTTGGTAGACGCGGACGCAGTTTTCTGCAAAACCACACGATAGGCATGCAAATGGTGCTTTTGCAGAACGCGCGTGTGGATTTCTACCAAACGACGTGAAAAGCATGCCGATGCTGCTCTTTTTAGCACCCGCACATGGATTTGTGCCAAAACGCGTTTTAAGCATGCGCATGCATCTTTTGGTAGACGCGGACGCAGGTTTCTGCAAAACCACACGATATGCCATGCAAATGGTGCTTTTGGCAGAACGCGCGCGTGGATTTCTACCAAACGACGTGAAAAGCATGCCGATGCTGCTCTTTATTAACATCCGCACATGGATTTGTGCCAAAACGCGTTTTAAGCATGCGCATGCATCTTTTGGTTAGACGCCGGACGCAGTTTTCTGCAAAACCACACGATAGGCATGCAAATGGTGCTTTTGCAGAACGCGCGCATGGATTTCTACCAAACGACGTGAAAAGCATGCCGATGCTGCTCTTTTTAGCACCCGCACATGGATTTGTGCCAAAACGCGTTTTTAGCATGCACATGCATCTTTGGTAGACGCGGACGCAGTTTTCTGCAAAACCACACGATATGCATGCAAATGGTGCTTTTGGCAGAACGCGCGTGTGGATTTCTACCAAACGACGTGAAAAGCATGCGATGCTGCTCTTTTTAGCACCCGCACATGGATTTGTGCCAAAACGCGTTTTGAGCATGCGCATGCATCTTTTGGTAGACGCGGACGCAGTTTTCTGCAAAACCACACGATAGGCATGCAAATGGTGCTTTTGGCAGAACGCGCGTGTGGATTTCTACCAAACGACGTGAAAAGCATGCCGATGCTGCTCTTTTTAGCACCCGCACATGGATTTGTGCCAAAGCGCGTTTTAAGCATGCGCATGCATCTTTTGGTAGACGCGGACGCAGTTTTCTGCAAAACCACACGATATGCATGCAAATGGTGCTTTTGGCAGAACGCGCGTGTGGATTTCTACCAAACGACGTGAAAAGCATGCCGATGCTGCTCTTTTTAGCACCCGCACATGGATTTGTGCCAAAACGCGTTTTAAGCATGCGCATGCATCTTTTGGTAGACGCGGACGCAGTTTTCTGCAAAACCACACGATATGCATGCAAATGGTGCTTTTGGCAGAACGCGCGCGTGGATTTCTACCAAACGACGTGAAAAGCATGCCGATGCTGCTCTTTTTAACATCCGCACATGGATTTGTGCCAAAGCGCGTTTTAAGCATGCGCATGCATCTTTTGGTAGACGCGGACGCAGTTTTCTGCAAAACCACACGATAGGCATGCAAATGGTGCTTTTGGCAGAACGCGCGTGTGGATTTCTACCAAACGACGTGAAAAGCATGCCGATGCTGCTCTTTTTAGCACCCGCACATGGATTTGTGCCAAAACGCGTTTTAAGCATGCGCATGCATCTTTTGGTAGACGCGGACGCAGTTTTCTGCAAAACCACACGATATGCATGCAAATGGTGCTTTTGGCAGAACGCGCGCGTGGATTTCTACCAAACGACGTGAAAAGCATGCCGATGCTGCTCTTTTTAACATCCGCACATGGATTTGTGCCAAAACGCGTTTTAAGCATGCGCATGCATCTTTTGGTAGACGCGGACGCAGTTTTCTGCAAAACCACACGATAGGCATGCAAATGGTGCTTTTGGCAGAACGCGCGCGTGGATTTCTACCAAACGACGTGAAAAGCATGCCGATGCTGCTCTTTTTAGCACCCGCACATGGATTTGTGCCAAAACGCGTTTTTAGCATGCACATGCATCTTTTGGTAGACGCGGACGCAGTTTTCTGCAAAACCACACGATATGCATGAAAATGGTGCTTTTGGCAGAACGCGCGTGTGGATTTCTACCAAACGACGTGAAAAGCATGCCGATGCTGCTCTTTTTAGCACCCGCACATGGATTTGTGCCAAAACGCGTTTTAAGCATGCGCATGCATCTTTTGGTAGACGCGGACGCAGTTTTCTGCAAAACCACACGATATGCATGCAAATGGTGCTTTTGGCAGAACGCGCGCGTGGATTTCTACCAAACGACGTGAAAAGCATGCCGATGCTGCTCTTTTTTAACATCCCGCACATGGATTTGTGCCAAAACGCGTTTTTAGCATGCACATGCATCTTTGGTAGAGCGCGGACGCAGTTTTCTGCAAAACACACGATATGCATGCAAATGGTGCTTTTGGCAGAACGCGCGTGTGGATTTCTACCAAACGACGTGAAAAGCATGCCGATGCTGCTCTTTTTAACATCCGCACATGGATTTGTGCCAAAACGCGTTTTTAGCATGCACATGCATCTTTTGGTAGACGCGGACGCAGTTTTCTGCAAAACCACACGATATGCATGCAAATGGTGCTTTTGGCAGAACGCGCGCGTGGATTTCTACCAAACGACGTGAAAAGCATGCCGATGCTGCTCTTTTTAACATCCGCACATGGATTTGTGCCAAAGCGCGTTTTAAGCATGCGCATGCATCTTTTGGTAGACGCGGACGCAGTTTTCTGCAAAACCACACGATAGGCATGCAAATGGTGCTTTTGGCAGAACGCGCGTGTGGATTTCTACCAAACGACGTGAAAAGCATGCCGATGCTGCTCTTTTTAGCACCCGCACATGGATTTGTGCCAAAACGCGTTTTTAGCATGCGCATGCATCTTTTGGTAGACGCGGACGCAGTTTTCTGCAAAACCACACGATATGCATGCAATGGTGCTTTTGGCAGAACGCGCGCGTGGATTTCTACCAAACGACGTGAAAAGCATGCCGATGCTGCTCTTTTTAACATCCGCACATGGATTTGTGCCAAAACGCGTTTTTAGCATGCACATGCATCTTTTGGTAGACGCGGACGCAGTTTTCTGCAAAACCACACGATATGCATGCAAATGGTGCTTTTGGCAGAACGCGCGTGTGGATTTCTACCAAACGACGTGAAAAGCATGCCGATGCTGCTCTTTTTAGCACCCGCACATGGATTTGTGCCAAAACGCGTTTTAAGCATGCGCATGCATGTTTTGGTAGACGCGGACGCAGTTTTCTGCAAAACCACACGATAGGCATGCAAATGGTGCTTTTGGCAGAACGCGCGTGTGGATTTCTACCAAACGACGTGAAAAGCATGCCGATGCTGCTCTTTTTAGCACCCGCACATGGATTTGTGCCAAAGCGCGTTTTAAGCATGCGCATGCATCTTTTGGTAGACGCGGACGCAGTTTTCTGCAAAACCACACGATATGCATGCAAATGGTGCTTTTGGCAGAACGCGCGTGTGGATTTCTACCAAACGACGTGAAAAGCATGCCGATGCTGCTCTTTTTAGCACCCGCACATGGATATGTGCCAAAACGCGTTTTAAGCATGCGCATGCATCTATTTGGTAGACGCGGACGCAGTTTTCTGCAAAACCACACGATATGCATGCAAATGGTGCTTTTGGCAGAACGCGCGTGTGGATTTCTACCAAACGACGTGAAAAGCATGCCGATGCTGCTCTTTTTAGCACCCGCACATGGATTTGTGCCAAAACGCGTTTTAAGCATGCGCATGCATCTTTTGGTAGACGCGGACGCAGTTTTCTGCAAAACCACACGATATGCATGCAAATGGTGCTTTTGGCAGAACGCGCGCGTGGATTTCTACCAAACGACGTGAAAAGCATGCCGATGCTGCTCTTTTTAACATCCGCACATGGATTGTGCCAAAGCGCGTTTTAAGCATGCGCATGCATCTTTGGTAGACGCGGACGCAGTTTTCTGCAAAACCACACGATATGCATGCAAATGGTGCTTTTGGCAGAACGCGCGTGTGGATTTCTACCAAACGACGTGAAAAGCATGCCGATGCTGCTCTTTTTAACATCCGCACATGGATTTGTGCCAAAGCGCGTTTTAAGCATGCGCATGCATCTTTTGGTAGACGCGGACGCAGTTTTCTGCAAAACCACACGATAGGCATGCAAATGGTGCTTTTTGGCAGAACGCGCGTGTGGATTTCTACCAAACGACGTGAAAAGCATGCCGATGCTGCTCTTTTTAGCACCCGCACATGGATTTGTGCCAAAACGCGTTTTAAGCATGCGCATGCATCTTTTGGTAGACGCGGACGCAGTTTTCTGCAAAACCACACCGATATGCATGCAAATGGTGCTTTTGGCAGAACGCGCGCGTGGATTTCTACCAAACGACGTGAAAAGCATGCCGATGCTGCTCTTTTTAGCACCCGCACATGGATTTGTGCCAAACGCGTTTTAAGCATGCGCATGCATCTTTTGGTAGACGCGGACGCAGTTTCTGCAAAACCACACGATATGCATGCAAATGGTGCTTTTGGCAGAACGCGCGCGTGGATTTCTACCAAACGACGTGAAAAGCATGCCGATGCTGCTCTTTTTAACATCCGCACATGGATTTGTGCCAAAGCGCGTTTTAAGCATGCGCATGCATCTTTTGGTAGACGCGGACGCAGTTTTCTGCAAAACCACACGATAGGCATGCAAATGGTGCTTTTGGCAGAACGCGCGTGTGGATTTCTACCAAAACGACGTGAAAAGCATGCCGATGCTGCTCTTTTTAACATCCGCACATGGATTTGTGCCAAAGCGCGTTTTAAGCATGCGCATGCATCTTTTGGTAGACGCGGACGCAGTTTTCTGCAAAACCACACGATAGGCATGCAAATGGTGCTTTTTGCAGAACGCGCGTGTGGATTTCTACCAAACGACGTGAAAAGCATGCCGATGCTGCTCTTTTTAGCACCCGCACATGGATTTGTGCCAAAACGCGTTTTAAGCATGCGCATGCATCTTTTGGTAGACGCGGACGCAGTTTTCTGCAAAACCACACGATATGCATGCAAATGGTGCTTTTGGCAGAACGCGCGCGTGGATTTCTACCAAACGACGTGAAAAGCATGCCGATGCTGCTCTTTTTAACATCCGCACATGGATTTGTGCCAAAACGCGTTTTAAGCATGCGCATGCATCTTTTGGTAGACGCGGACGCAGTTTTCTGCAAAACCACACGATAGGCATGCAAATGGTGCTTTTGGCAGAACGCGCGCATGGATTTCTACCAAACGACGTGAAAAGCATGCCGATGCTGCTCTTTTTAGCACCCGCACATGGATTTGTGCCAAAACGCGTTTTTAGCATGCACATGCATCTTTTGGTAGACGCGGACGCAGTTTTCTGCAAAACCACACGATATGCATGCAAATGGTGCTTTTGGCAGAACGCGCGTGTGGATTTCTACCAAACGACGTGAAAAGCATGCCGATGCTGCTCTTTTTAGCACCCGCACATGGATTTGTGCCAAAACGCGTTTTAAGCATGCGCATGCATGTTTTGGTAGACGCGGACGCAGTTTTCTGCAAAACCACACGATAGGCATGCAAATGGTGCTTTTGGCAGAACGCGCGTGTGGATTTCTACCAAACGACGTGAAAAGCATGCCGATGCTGCTCTTTTTAGCACCCGCACATGGATTTGTGCCAAAGCGCGTTTTAAGCATGCGCATGCATCTTTTGGTAGACGCGGACGCAGTTTTCTGCAAAACCACACGATATGCATGCAAATGGTGCTTTTGGCAGAACGCGCGTGTGGATTTCTACCAAACGACGTGAAAAGCATGCCGATGCTGCTCTTTTTAACATCCGCACATGGATTTGTGCCAAAACGCGTTTTTAGCATGCACATGCATCTTTTGGTAGACGCGGACGCAGTTTTCTGCAAAACCACACGATATGCATGCAAATGGTGCTTTTGGCAGAACGCGCGTGTGGATTTCTACCAAACGACGTGAAAAGCATGCCGATGCTGCTCTTTTTAACATCCGCACATGGATTTGTGCCAAAACGCGTTTTTAGCATGCACATGCATCTTTTGGTAGACGCGGACGCAGTTTTCTGCAAAACCACACGATATGCATGCAAATGGTGCTTTTGGCAGAACGCGCGTGTGGATTTCTACCAAACGACGTGAAAAGCATGCCGATGCTGCTCTTTTTAACATCCGCACATGGATTTGTGCCAAAACGCGTTTTTAGCATGCACATGCATCTTTTGGTAGACGCGGACGCAGTTTTCTGCAAAACCACACGATATGCATGCAAATGGTGCTTTTGGCAGAACGCGCGTGTGGATTTCTACCAAACGACGTGAAAAGCATGCCGATGCTGCTCTTTTTAACATCCGCACATGGATTTGTGCCAAAACGCGTTTTTAGCATGCGCATGCATCTTTTGGTAGACGCGGACGCAGTTTTCTGCAAAACCACACGATATGCATGCAAATGGTGCTTTTGGCAGAACGCGCGTGTGGATTTCTACCAAACGACGTGAAAAGCATGCCGATGCTGCTCTTTTTAACATCCGCACATGGATTTGTGCCAAAGCGCGTTTTAAGCATGCGCATGCATCTTTTGGTAGACGCGGACGCAGTTTTCTGCAAAACCACACGATAGGCATGCAAATGGTGCTTTTGGCAGAACGCGCGTGTGGATTTCTACCAAACGACGTGAAAAGCATGCCGATGCTGCTCTTTTTAGCACCCGCACATGGATTTGTGCCAAAACGCGTTTTAAGCATGCGCATGCATCTTTTGGTAGACGCGGACGCAGTTTTCTGCAAAACCACACGATATGCATGCAAATGGTGCTTTTGGCAGAACGCGCGCGTGGATTTCTACCAAACGACGTGAAAAGCATGCCGATGCTGCTCTTTTTAACATCCGAACATGGATTTGTGCCAAAGCGCGTTTTAAGCATGCGCATGCATCTTTTGGTAGACGCGGACGCAGTTTTCTGCAAAACCACACGATAGGCATGCAAATGGTGCTTTTTGCAGAACGCGCGTGTGGATTTCTACCAAACGACGTGAAAAGCATGCCGATGCTGCTCTTTTTAGCACCCGCACATGGATTTGTGCCAAAACGCGTTTTTAGCATGCACATGCATCTTTTGGTAGACGCGGACGCAGTTTTCTCCAAAACCACACGATATGCATGCAAATGGTGCTTTTGGCAGAACGCGCGTGTGGATTTCTACCAAACGACGTGAAAAGCATGCCGATGCTGCTCTTTTTAGCACCCGCACATGGATTTGTGCCAAAACGCGTTTTAAGCATGCGCATGCATCTTTTGGTAGACGCGGACGCAGTTTTCTGCAAAACCACACGATAGGCATGCAAATGGTGCTTTTGGCAGAACGCGCGTGTGGATTTCTACCAAACGACGTGAAAAGCATGCCGATGCTGCTCTTTTTAGCAACCGCACATGGATTTGTGCCAAAGCGCGTTTTAAGCATGCGCATGCATCTTTTGGTAGACGCGGACGCAGTTTTCTGCAAAACCACACGATATGCATGCAAATGGTGCTTTTGGCAGAACGCGCGTGTGGATTTCTACCAAACGACGTGAAAAGCATGCCGATGCTGCTCTTTTTAGCACCCGCACATGGATTTGTGCCAAAACGCGTTTTAAGCATGCGCATGCATCTTTTGGTAGACGCGGACGCAGTTTTCTGCAAAACCACACGATATGCATGCAAATGGTGCTTTTGGCAGAACGCGCGCGTGGATTTCTACCAAACGACGTGAAAAGCATGCCGATGCTGCTCTTTTTAACATCCGCACATGGATTTGTGCCAAAGCGCGTTTTAAGCATGCGCATGCATCTTTTGGTAGACGCGGACGCAGTTTTCTGCAAAACCACACGATAGGCATGCAAATGGTGCTTTTGGCAGAACGCGCGTGTGGATTTCTACCAAACGACGTGAAAAGCATGCCGATGCTGCTCTTTTTAGCACCCGCACATGGATTTGTGCCAAAACGCGTTTTAAGCATGCGCATGCATCTTTTGGTAGACGCGGACGCAGTTTTCTGCAAAACCACACGATATGCATGCAAATGGTGCTTTTGGCAGAACGCGCGCGTGGATTTCTACCAAACGACGTGAAAAGCATGCCGATGCTGCTCTTTTTAACATCCGCACATGGATTTGTGCCAAAACGCGTTTTAAGCATGCGCATGCATCTTTTGGTAGACGCGGACGCAGTTTTCTGCAAAACCACACGATAGGCATGCAAATGGTGCTTTTGGCAGAACGCGCGCGTGGATTTCTACCAAACGACGTGAAAAGCATGCCGATGCTGCTCTTTTTAGCACCCGCACATGGATTTGTGCCAAAACGCGTTTTTAGCATGCACATGCATCTTTTGGTAGACGCGGACGCAGTTTTCTGCAAAACCACACGATATGCATGAAAATGGTGCTTTTGGCAGAACGCGCGTGTGGATTTCTACCAAACGACGTGAAAAGCATGCCGATGCTGCTCTTTTTAACATCCGCACATGGATTTGTGCCAAAACGCGTTTTAAGCATGCGCATGCATCTTTTGGTAGACGCGGACGCAGTTTTCTGCAAAACCACACGATATGCATGCAAATGGTGCTTTTGGCAGAACGCGCGCGTGGATTTCTACCAAACGACGTGAAAAGCATGCCGATGCTGCTCTTTTTAACATCCGCACATGGATTTGTGCCAAAACGCGTTTTAAGCATGCGCATGCATCTTTTGGTAGACGCGGACGCAGTTTTCTGCAAAACCACACGATAGGCATGCAAATGGTGCTTTTGGCAGAACGCGCGCGTGGATTTCTACCAAACGACGTGAAAAGCATGCCGATGCTGCTCTTTTTAGCACCCGCACATGGATTTGTGCCAAAACGCGTTTTTAGCATGCGCATGCATCTTTTGGTAGACGCGGACGCAGTTTTCTGCAAAACCACACGATATGCATGAAAATGGTGCTTTTGGCAGAACGCGCGTGTGGATTTCTACCAAACGACGTGAAAAGCATGCCGATGCTGCTCTTTTTAACATCCGCACATGGATTTGTGCCAAAACGCGTTTTTAGCATGCACATGCATCTTTTGGTAGACGCGGACGCAGTTTTCTGCAAAACCACACGATATGCATGCAAATGGTGCTTTTGGCAGAACGCGCGTGTGGATTTCTACCAAACGACGTGAAAAGCATGCCGATGCTGCTCTTTTTAACATCCGCACATGGATTTGTGCCAAAGCGCGTTTTAAGCATGCGCATGCATCTTTTGGTAGACGCGGACGCAGTTTTCTGCAAAACCACACGATAGGCATGCAAATGGTGCTTTTGGCAGAACGCGCGTGTGGATTTCTACCAAACGACGTGAAAAGCATGCCGATGCTGCTCTTTTTAGCACCCGCACATGGATTTGTGCCAAAACGCGTTTTTAGCATGCACATGCATCTTTTGGTAGACGCGGACGCAGTTTTCTGCAAAACCACACGATATGCATGCAAATGGTGCTTTTGGCAGAACGCGCGTGTGGATTTCTACCAAACGACGTGAAAAGCATGCCGATGCTGCTCTTTTTAACATCCGCACATGGATTTGTGCCAAAACGCGTTTTTAGCATGCGCATGCATCTTTTGGTAGACGCGGACGCAGTTTTCTGCAAAACTACACGATATGCATGCAAATGGTGCTTTTGGCAGAACGCGCGCGTGGATTTCTACCAAACGACGTGAAAAGCATGCCGATGCTGCTCTTTTTAACATCCGCACATGGATTTGTGCCAAAACGCGTTTTAAGCATGCGCATGCATCTTTTGGTAGACGCGGACGCAGTTTTCTGCAAAACCACACGATAGGCATGCAAATGGTGCTTTTGGCAGAACGCGCGCGTGGATTTCTACCAAACGACGTGAAAAGCATGCCGATGCTGCTCTTTTTAGCACCCGCACATGGATTTGTGCCAAAACGCGTTTTTAGCATGCGCATGCATCTTTTGGTAGACGCGGACGCAGTTTTCTGCAAAACCACACGATATGCATGAAAATGGTGCTTTTGGCAGAACGCGCGTGTGGATTTCTACCAAACGACGTGAAAAGCATGCCGATGCTGCTCTTTTTAACATCCGCACATGGATTTGTGCCAAAACGCGTTTTTAGCATGCACATGCATCTTTTGGTAGACGCGGACGCAGTTTTCTGCAAAACCACACGATATGCATGCAAATGGTGCTTTTGGCAGAACGCGCGTGTGGATTTCTACCAAACGACGTGAAAAGCATGCCGATGCTGCTCTTTTTAACATCCGCACATGGATTTGTGCCAAAGCGCGTTTTAAGCATGCGCATGCATCTTTTGGTAGACGCGGACGCAGTTTTCTGCAAAACCACACGATAGGCATGCAAATGGTGCTTTTGGCAGAACGCGCGTGTGGATTTCTACCAAACGACGTGAAAAGCATGCCGATGCTGCTCTTTTTAGCACCCGCACATGGATTTGTGCCAAAACGCGTTTTTAGCATGCACATGCATCTTTTGGTAGACGCGGACGCAGTTTTCTGCAAAACCACACGATATGCATGCAAATGGTGCTTTTGGCAGAACGCGCGTGTGGATTTCTACCAAACGACGTGAAAAGCATGCCGATGCTGCTCTTTTTAACATCCGCACATGGATTTGTGCCAAAACGCGTTTTTAGCATGCGCATGCATCTTTTGGTAGACGCGGACGCAGTTTTCTGCAAAACTACACGATATGCATGCAAATGGTGCTTTTGGCAGAACGCGCGTGTGGATTTCTACCAAACGACGTGAAAAGCATGCCGATGCTGCTCTTTTTAACATCCGCACATGGATTTGTGCCAAAACGCGTTTTAAGCATGCGCATGCATCTTTTGGTAGACGCGGACGCAGTTTTCTGCAAAACCACACGATATGCATGCAAATGGTGCTTTTGGCAGAACGCGCGCGTGGATTTCTACCAAACGACGTGAAAAGCATGCCGATGCTGCTCTTTTTAACATCCGCACATGGATTTGTGCCAAAACGCGTTTTTAGCATGCACATGCATCTTTTGGTAGACGCGGACGCAGTTTTCTGCAAAACCACACGATATGCATGCAAATGGTGCTTTTGGCAGAACGCGCGCGTGGATTTCTACCAAACGACGTGAAAAGCATGCCGATGCTGCTCTTTTTAACATCCGCACATGGATTTGTGCCAAAGCGCGTTTTAAGCATGCGCATGCATCTTTTGGTAGACGCGGACGCAGTTTTCTGCAAAACCACACGATAGGCATGCAAATGGTGCTTTTTGCAGAACGCGCGTGTGGATTTCTACCAAACGACGTGAAAAGCATGCCGATGCTGCTCTTTTTAGCACCCGCACATGGATTTGTGCCAAAACGCGTTTTAAGCATGCGCATGCATCTTTTGGTAGACGCGGACGCAGTTTTCTGCAAAACCACACGATATGCATGCAAATGGTGCTTTTGGCAGAACGCGCGCGTGGATTTCTACCAAACGACGTGAAAAGCATGCCGATGCTGCTCTTTTTAACATCCGCACATGGATTTGTGCCAAAACGCGCTTTAAGCATGCGCATGCATCTTTTGGTAGACGCGGACGCAGTTTTCTGCAAAACCACACGATAGGCATGCAAATGGTGCTTTTGGCAGAACGCGCGCATGGATTTCTACCAAACGACGTGAAAAGCATGCCGATGCTGCTCTTTTTAGCACCCGCACATGGATTTGTGCCAAAACGCGTTTTTAGCATGCACATGCATCTTTTGGTAGACGCGGACGCAGTTTTCTGCAAAACCACACGATATGCATGCAAATGGTGCTTTTGGCAGAACGCGCGTGTGGATTTCTACCAAACGATGTGAAAAGCATGCCGATGCTGCTCTTTTTAGCACCCGCACATGGATTTGTGCCAAAACGCGTTTTAAGCATGCGCATGCATGTTTTGGTAGACGCGGACGCAGTTTTCTGCAAAACCACACGATAGGCATGCAAATGGTGCTTTTGGCAGAACGCGCGTGTGGATTTCTACCAAACGACGTGAAAAGCATGCCGATGCTGCTCTTTTTAGCACCCGCACATGGATTTGTGCCAAAGCGCGTTTTAAGCATGCGCATGCATCTTTTGGTAGACGCGCACGCAGTTTTCTGCAAAACCACACGATATGCATGCAAATGGTGCTTTTGGCAGAACGCGCGTGTGGATTTCTACCAAACGACGTGAAAAGCATGCCGATGCTGCTCTTTTTAACATCCGCACATGGATTTGTGCCAAAACGCGTTTTTAGCATGCACATGCATCTTTTGGTAGACGCGGACGCAGTTTTCTGCAAAACCACACGATATGCATGCAAATGGTGCTTTTGGCAGAACGCGCGTGTGGATTTCTACCAAACGACGTGAAAAGCATGCCGATGCTGCTCTTTTTAACATCCGCACATGGATTTGTGCCAAAACGCGTTTTTAGCATGCACATGCATCTTTTGGTAGACGCGGACGCAGTTTTCTGCAAAACCACACGATATGCATGCAAATGGTGCTTTTGGCAGAACGCGCGTGTGGATTTCTACCAAACGACGTGAAAAGCATGCCGATGCTGCTCTTTTTAACATCCGCACATGGATTTGTGCCAAAACGCGTTTTTAGCATGCACATGCATCTTTTGGTAGACGCGGACGCAGTTTTCTGCAAAACCACACGATATGCATGCAAATGGTGCTTTTGGCAGAACGCGCGTGTGGATTTCTACCAAACGACGTGAAAAGCATGCCGATGCTGCTCTTTTTAACATCCGCACATGGATTTGTGCCAAAACGCGTTTTTAGCATGCGCATGCATCTTTTGGTAGACGCGGACGCAGTTTTCTGCAAAACCACACGATATGCATGCAAATGGTGCTTTTGGCAGAACGCGCGTGTGGATTTCTACCAAACGACGTGAAAAGCATGCCGATGCTGCTCTTTTTAACATCCGCACATGGATTTGTGCCAAAGCGCGTTTTAAGCATGCGCATGCATCTTTTGGTAGACGCGGACGCAGTTTTCTGCAAAACCACACGATAGGCATGCAAATGGTGCTTTTGGCAGAACGCGCGTGTGGATTTCTACCAAACGACGTGAAAAGCATGCCGATGCTGCTCTTTTTAGCACCCGCACATGGATTTGTGCCAAAACGCGTTTTAAGCATGCGCATGCATCTTTTGGTAGACGCGGACGCAGTTTTCTGCAAAACCACACGATATGCATGCAAATGGTGCTTTTGGCAGAACGCGCGCGTGGATTTCTACCAAACGACGTGAAAAGCATGCCGATGCTGCTCTTTTTAACATCCGAACATGGATTTGTGCCAAAGCGCGTTTTAAGCATGCGCATGCATCTTTTGGTAGACGCGGACGCAGTTTTCTGCAAAACCACACGATAGGCATGCAAATGGTGCTTTTTGCAGAACGCGCGTGTGGATTTCTACCAAACGACGTGAAAAGCATGCCGATGCTGCTCTTTTTAGCACCCGCACATGGATTTGTGCCAAAACGCGTTTTAAGCATGCGCATGCATCTTTTGGTAGACGCGGACGCAGTTTTCTGCAAAACCACACGATATGCATGCAAATGGTGCTTTTGGCAGAACGCGCGCGTGGATTTCTACCAAACGACGTGAAAAGCATGCCGATGCTGCTCTTTTTAACATCCGCACATGGATTTGTGCCAAAACGCGTTTTAAGCATGCGCATGCATCTTTTGGTAGACGCGGACGCAGTTTTCTGCAAAACCACACGATAGGCATGCAAATGGTGCTTTTGGCAGAACGCGCGCATGGATTTCTACCAAACGACGTGAAAAGCATGCCGATGCTGCTCTTTTTAGCACCCGCACATGGATTTGTGCCAAAACGCGTTTTTAGCATGCACATGCATCTTTTGGTAGACGCGGACGCAGTTTTCTGCAAAACCACACGATATGCATGCAAATGGTGCTTTTGGCAGAACGCGCGTGTGGATTTCAACCAAACGACGTGAAAAGCATGCCGATGCTGCTCTTTTTAGCACCCGCACATGGATTTGTGCCAAAACGCGTTTTAAGCATGCGCATGCATCTTTTGGTAGACGCGGACGCAGTTTTCTGCAAAACCACACGATAGGCATGCAAATGGTGCTTTTGGCAGAACGCGCGTGTGGATTTCTACCAAACGACGTGAAAAGCATGCCGATGCTGCTCTTTTTAGCAACCGCACATGGATTTGTGCCAAAGCGCGTTTTAAGCATGCGCATGCATCTTTTGGTAGACGCGGACGCAGTTTTCTGCAAAACCACACGATATGCATGCAAATGGTGCTTTTGGCAGAACGCGCGTGTGGATTTCTACCAAACGACGTGAAAAGCATGCCGATGCTGCTCTTTTTAGCACCCGCACATGGATTTGTGCCAAAACGCGTTTTAAGCATGCGCATGCATCTTTTGGTAGACGCGGACGCAGTTTTCTGCAAAACCACACGATATGCATGCAAATGGTGCTTTTGGCAGAACGCGCGCGTGGATTTCTACCAAACGACGTGAAAAGCATGCCGATGCTGCTCTTTTTAACATCCGCACATGGATTTGTGCCAAAGCGCGTTTTAAGCATGCGCATGCATCTTTTGGTAGACGCGGACGCAGTTTTCTGCAAAACCACACGATAGGCATGCAAATGGTGCTTTTGGCAGAACGCGCGTGTGGATTTCTACCAAACGACGTGAAAAGCATGCCGATGCTGCTCTTTTTAGCACCCGCACATGGATTTGTGCCAAAACGCGTTTTAAGCATGCGCATGCATCTTTTGGTAGACGCGGACGCAGTTTTCTGCAAAACCACACGATATGCATGCAAATGGTGCTTTTGGCAGAACGCGCGCGTGGATTTCTACCAAACGACGTGAAAAGCATGCCGATGCTGCTCTTTTTAACATCCGCACATGGATTTGTGCCAAAACGCGTTTTAAGCATGCGCATGCATCTTTTGGTAGACGCGGACGCAGTTTTCTGCAAAACCACACGATAGGCATGCAAATGGTGCTTTTGGCAGAACGCGCGCGTGGATTTCTACCAAACGACGTGAAAAGCATGCCGATGCTGCTCTTTTTAGCACCCGCACATGGATTTGTGCCAAAACGCGTTTTTAGCATGCACATGCATCTTTTGGTAGACGCGGACGCAGTTTTCTGCAAAACCACACGATATGCATGAAAATGGTGCTTTTGGCAGAACGCGCGTGTGGATTTCTACCAAACGACGTGAAAAGCATGCCGATGCTGCTCTTTTTAACATCCGCACATGGATTTGTGCCAAAACGCGTTTTAAGCATGCGCATGCATCTTTTGGTAGACGCGGACGCAGTTTTCTGCAAAACCACACGATATGCATGCAAATGGTGCTTTTGGCAGAACGCGCGCGTGGATTTCTACCAAACGACGTGAAAAGCATGCCGATGCTGCTCTTTTTAACATCCGCACATGGATTTGTGCCAAAACGCGTTTTAAGCATGCGCATGCATCTTTTGGTAGACGCGGACGCAGTTTTCTGCAAAACCACACGATAGGCATGCAAATGGTGCTTTTGGCAGAACGCGCGCGTGGATTTCTACCAAACGACGTGAAAAGCATGCCGATGCTGCTCTTTTTAGCACCCGCACATGGATTTGTGCCAAAACGCGTTTTTAGCATGCGCATGCATCTTTTGGTAGACGCGGACGCAGTTTTCTGCAAAACCACACGATATGCATGAAAATGGTGCTTTTGGCAGAACGCGCGTGTGGATTTCTACCAAACGACGTGAAAAGCATGCCGATGCTGCTCTTTTTAACATCCGCACATGGATTTGTGCCAAAACGCGTTTTTAGCATGCACATGCATCTTTTGGTAGACGCGGACGCAGTTTTCTGCAAAACCACACGATATGCATGCAAATGGTGCTTTTGGCAGAACGCGCGTGTGGATTTCTACCAAACGACGTGAAAAGCATGCCGATGCTGCTCTTTTTAACATCCGCACATGGATTTGTGCCAAAGCGCGTTTTAAGCATGCGCATGCATCTTTTGGTAGACGCGGACGCAGTTTTCTGCAAAACCACACGATAGGCATGCAAATGGTGCTTTTGGCAGAACGCGCGTGTGGATTTCTACCAAACGACGTGAAAAGCATGCCGATGCTGCTCTTTTTAGCACCCGCACATGGATTTGTGCCAAAACGCGTTTTTAGCATGCACATGCATCTTTTGGTAGACGCGGACGCAGTTTTCTGCAAAACCACACGATATGCATGCAAATGGTGCTTTTGGCAGAACGCGCGTGTGGATTTCTACCAAACGACGTGAAAAGCATGCCGATGCTGCTCTTTTTAACATCCGCACATGGATTTGTGCCAAAACGCGTTTTTAGCATGCGCATGCATCTTTTGGTAGACGCGGACGCAGTTTTCTGCAAAACTACACGATATGCATGCAAATGGTGCTTTTGGCAGAACGCGCGTGTGGATTTTTACCAAACGACGTGAAAAGCATGCCGATGCTGCTCTTTTTAACATCCGCACATGGATTTGTGCCAAAACGCGTTTTAAGCATGCGCATGCATCTTTTGGTAGACGCGGACGCAGTTTTCTGCAAAACCACACGATATGCATGCAAATGGTGCTTTTGGCAGAACGCGCGCGTGGATTTCTACCAAACGACGTGAAAAGCATGCCGATGCTGCTCTTTTTAACATCCGCACATGGATTTGTGCCAAAACGCGTTTTTAGCATGCACATGCATCTTTTGGTAGACGCGGACGCAGTTTTCTGCAAAACCACACGATATGCATGCAAATGGTGCTTTTGGCAGAACGCGCGCGTGGATTTCTACCAAACGACGTGAAAAGCATGCCGATGCTGCTCTTTTTAACATCCGCACATGGATTTGTGCCAAAGCGCGTTTTAAGCATGCGCATGCATCTTTTGGTAGACGCGGACGCAGTTTTCTGCAAAACCACACGATAGGCATGCAAATGGTGCTTTTTGCAGAACGCGCGTGTGGATTTCTACCAAACGACGTGAAAAGCATGCCGATGCTGCTCTTTTTAGCACCCGCACATGGATTTGTGCCAAAACGCGTTTTAAGCATGCGCATGCATCTTTTGGTAGACGCGGACGCAGTTTTCTGCAAAACCACACGATATGCATGCAAATGGTGCTTTTGGCAGAACGCGCGCGTGGATTTCTACCAAACGACGTGAAAAGCATGCCGATGCTGCTCTTTTTAACATCCGCACATGGATTTGTGCCAAAACGCGTTTTAAGCATGCGCATGCATCTTTTGGTAGACGCGGACGCAGTTTTCTGCAAAACCACACGATAGGCATGCAAATGGTGCTTTTGGCAGAACGCGCGCATGGATTTCTACCAAACGACGTGAAAAGCATGCCGATGCTGCTCTTTTTAGCACCCGCACATGGATTTGTGCCAAAACGCGTTTTTAGCATGCACATGCATCTTTTGGTAGACGCGGACGCAGTTTTCTGCAAAACCACACGATAGGCATGCAAATGGTGCTTTTGGCAGAACGCGCGTGTGGATTTCTACCAAACGACGTGAAAAGCATGCCGATGCTGCTCTTTTTAGCACCCGCACATGGATTTGTGCCAAAACGCGTTTTAAGCATGCGCATGCATCTTTTGGTAGACGCGGACGCAGTTTTCTGCAAAACCACACGATATGCATGCAAATGGTGCTTTTGGCAGAACGCGCGCGTGGATTTCTACCAAACGACGTGAAAAGCATGCCGATGCTGCTCTTTTTAACATCCGAACATGGATTTGTGCCAAAGCGCGTTTTAAGCATGCGCATGCATCTTTTGGTAGACGCGGACGCAGTTTTCTGCAAAACCACACGATAGGCATGCAAATGGTGCTTTTTGCAGAACGCGCGTGTGGATTTCTACCAAACGACGTGAAAAGCATGCCGATGCTGCTCTTTTTAGCACCCGCACATGGATTTGTGCCAAAACGCGTTTTAAGCATGCGCATGCATCTTTTGGTAGACGCGGACGCAGTTTTCTGCAAAACCACACGATATGCATGCAAATGGTGCTTTTGGCAGAACGCGCGCGTGGATTTCTACCAAACGACGTGAAAAGCATGCCGATGCTGCTCTTTTTAACATCCGCACATGGATTTGTGCCAAAACGCGTTTTAAGCATGCGCATGCATCTTTTGGTAGACGCGGACGCAGTTTTCTGCAAAACCACACGATAGGCATGCAAATGGTGCTTTTGGCAGAACGCGCGCATGGATTTCTACCAAACGACGTGAAAAGCATGCCGATGCTGCTCTTTTTAGCACCCGCACATGGATTTGTGCCAAAACGCGTTTTTAGCATGCACATGCATCTTTTGGTAGACGCGGACGCAGTTTTCTGCAAAACCACACGATATGCATGCAAATGGTGCTTTTGGCAGAACGCGCGTGTGGATTTCTACCAAACGACGTGAAAAGCATGCCGATGCTGCTCTTTTTAGCACCCGCACATGGATTTGTGCCAAAACGCGTTTTGAGCATGCGCATGCATCTTTTGGTAGACGCGGACGCAGTTTTCTGCAAAACCACACGATAGGCATGCAAATGGTGCTTTTGGCAGAACGCGCGTGTGGATTTCTACCAAACGACGTGAAAAGCATGCCGATGCTGC
Source organism: Dermacentor variabilis (assembly GCF_050947875.1). Taxonomy (NCBI): domain Eukaryota; kingdom Metazoa; phylum Arthropoda; class Arachnida; order Ixodida; family Ixodidae; genus Dermacentor; species Dermacentor variabilis. Next base: position 19,338 of record NW_027460284.1, on the reverse strand, counting down.
TCTTTTTAGCACCCGCACATGGATTTGTGCCAAAGCGCGTTTTAAGCATGCGCATGCATCTTTTGGTAGACGCGGACGCAGTTTTCTGCAAAACCACACGATATGCATGCAAATGGTGCTTTTGGCAGAACGCGCGTGTGGATTTCTACCAAACGACGTGAAAAGCATGCCGATGCTGCTCTTTTTAGCACCCGCACATGGATTTGTGCCAAAACGCCTTTTAAGCATGCGCATGCATCTTTTGGTAGACGCGGACGCAGTTTTCTGCAAAACCACACGATATGCATGCAAATGGTGCTTTTGGCAGAACGCGCGCGTGGATTTCTACCAAACGACGTGAAAAGCATGCCGATGCTGCTCTTTTTAACATCCGCACATGGATTTGTGCCAAAGCGCGTTTTAAGCATGCGCATGCATCTTTTGGTAGACGCGGACGCAGTTTTCTGCAAAACCACACGATAGGCATGCAAATGGTGCTTTTGGCAGAACGCGCGTGTGGATTTCTACCAAACGACGTGAAAAGCATGCCGATGCTGCTCTTTTTAGCACCCGCACATGGATTTGTGCCAAAACGCGTTTTAAGCATGCGCATGCATCTTTTGGTAGACGCGGACGCAGTTTTCTGCAAAACCACACGATATGCATGCAAATGGTGCTTTTGGCAGAACGCGCGCGTGGATTTCTACCAAACGACGTGAAAAGCATGCCGATGCTGCTCTTTTTAACATCCGCACATGGATTTGTGCCAAAACGCGTTTTAAGCATGCGCATGCATCTTTTGGTAGACGCGGACGCAGTTTTCTGCAAAACCACACGATAGGCATGCAAATGGTGCTTTTGGCAGAACGCGCGCGTGGATTTCTACCAAACGACGTGAAAAGCATGCCGATGCTGCTCTTTTTAGCACCCGCACATGGATTTGTGCCAAAACGCGTTTTTAGCATGCACATGCATCTTTTGGTAGACGCGGACGCAGTTTTCTGCAAAACCACACGATATGCATGAAAATGGTGCTTTTGGCAGAACGCGCGTGTGGATTTCTACCAAACGACGTGAAAAGCATGCCGATGCTGCTCTTTTTAGCACCCGCACATGGATTTGTGCCAAAACGCGTTTTAAGCATGCGCATGCATCTTTTGGTAGACGCGGACGCAGTTTTCTGCAAAACCACACGATATGCATGCAAATGGTGCTTTTGGCAGAACGCGCGCGTGGATTTCTACCAAACGACGTGAAAAGCATGCCGATGCTGCTCTTTTTAACATCCGCACATGGATTTGTGCCAAAACGCGTTTTTAGCATGCACATGCATCTTTTGGTAGACGCGGACGCAGTTTTCTGCAAAACCACACGATATGCATGCAAATGGTGCTTTTGGCAGAACGCGCGTGTGGATTTCTACCAAACGACGTGAAAAGCATGCCGATGCTGCTCTTTTTAACATCCGCACATGGATTTGTGCCAAAACGCGTTTTTAGCATGCACATGCATCTTTTGGTAGACGCGGACGCAGTTTTCTGCAAAACCACACGATATGCATGCAAATGGTGCTTTTGGCAGAACGCGCGTGTGGATTTCTACCAAACGACGTGAAAAGCATGCCGATGCTGCTCTTTTTAACATCCGCACATGGATTTGTGCCAAAACGCGTTTTTAGCATGCACATGCATCTTTTGGTAGACGCGGACGCAGTTTTCTGCAAAACCACACGATATGCATGCAAATGGTGCTTTTGGCAGAACGCGCGTGTGGATTTCTACCAAACGACGTGAAAAGCATGCCGATGCTGCTCTTTTTAACATCCGCACATGGATTTGTGCCAAAACGCGTTTTTAGCATGCGCATGCATCTTTTGGTAGACGCGGACGCAGTTTTCTGCAAAACCACACGATATGCATGCAAATGGTGCTTTTGGCAGAACGCGCGTGTGGATTTCTACCAAACGACGTGAAAAGCATGCCGATGCTGCTCTTTTTAACATCCGCACATGGATTTGTGCCAAAGCGCGTTTTAAGCATGCGCATGCATCTTTTGGTAGACGCGGACGCAGTTTTCTGCAAAACCACACGATAGGCATGCAAATGGTGCTTTTGGCAGAACGCGCGTGTGGATTTCTACCAAACGACGTGAAAAGCATGCCGATGCTGCTCTTTTTAGCACCCGCACATGGATTTGTGCCAAAACGCGTTTTAAGCATGCGCATGCATCTTTTGGTAGACGCGGACGCAGTTTTCTGCAAAACCACACGATATGCATGCAAATGGTGCTTTTGGCAGAACGCGCGCGTGGATTTCTACCAAACGACGTGAAAAGCATGCCGATGCTGCTCTTTTTAACATCCGAACATGGATTTGTGCCAAAGCGCGTTTTAAGCATGCGCATGCATCTTTTGGTAGACGCGGACGCAGTTTTCTGCAAAACCACACGATAGGCATGCAAATGGTGCTTTTTGCAGAACGCGCGTGTGGATTTCTACCAAACGACGTGAAAAGCATGCCGATGCTGCTCTTTTTAGCACCCGCACATGGATTTGTGCCAAAACGCGTTTCATGCGCATGCATCTTTTGGTAGACGCGGACGCGGTTTTCTGCAAAACCACACGATAGGCATGCAAATGGTGCTTTTGGCAGAACGCGCGTGTGGATTTCTACCAAACGACGTGAAAAGCATGCCGATGCTGCTCTTTTTAGTACCCGCACATGGATTTGTGCCAAAACACGTTTTAAGCATGCGCATGCATCTTTTGGTAGACGCGGACGCAGTTTTCTGCAAAACCACACGATATGCATGCAAATGGTGCTTTTGGCAGAACGCGCGCGTGGATTTCTACCAAACGACGTGAAAAGCATGCCGATGCTGCTCTTTTTAACATCCGCACATGGATTTGTGCCAAAACGTGTTTTTAGCATGCACATGCATCTTTTGGTAGACGCGGACGCAGTTTTCTGCAAAACCACACGATATGCATGCAAATGGTGCTTTTGGCAGAACGCGCGTGTGGATTTCTACCAAACGACGTGAAAAGCATGCCGATGCTGCTCTTTTTAACATCCGCACATGGATTTGTGCCAAAGCGCGTTTTAAGCATGCGCATGCATCTTTTGGTAGACGCGGACGCAGTTTTCTGCAAAACCACACGATATGCATGCAAATGGTGCTTTTGGCAGAACGCGCGCGTGGATTTCTACCAAACGACGTGAAAAGCATGCCGATGCTGCTCTTTTTAACATCCGCACATGGATTTGTGCCAAAGCGCGTTTTAAGCATGCGCATGCATGTTTTGGTAGACGCGGACGCAGTTTTCTGCAAAACCACACGATAGGCATGCAAATGGTGCTTTTGGCAGAACGCGCGTGTGGATTTCTACCAAACGACGTGAAAAGCATGCCGATGCTGCTCTTTTTAGCACCCGCACATGGATTTGTGCCAAAACGCGTTTTAAGCATGCGCATGCATCTTTTGGTAGACGCGGACGCAGTTTTCTGCAAAACCACACGATATGCATGCAAATGGTCCTTTTGGCAGAACGCGCGCGTGGATTTCTACCAAACGACGTGAAAAGCATGCCGATGCTGCTCTTTTTAACATCCGCACATGGATTTGTGCCAAAACGCGTTTTAAGCATGCGCATGCATCTTTTGGTAGACGCGGACGCAGTTTTCTGCAAAACCACACGATAGGCATGCAAATGGTGCTTTTGGCAGAACGCGCGCGTGGATTTCTACCAAACGACGTGAAAAGCATGCCGATGCTGCTCTTTTTAGCACCCGCACATGGATTTGTGCCAAAACGCGTTTTAAGCATGCGCATGCATCTTTTGGTAGACGCGGACGCAGTTTTCTGCAAAACCACACGATAGGCATGCAAATGGTGCTTTTGGCAGAACGCGCGCGTGGATTTCTACCAAACGACGTGAAAAGCATGCCGATGCTGCTCTTTTTAACATCCGCACATGGATTTGTGCCAAAGCGCGTTTTAAGCATGCGCATGCATCTTTTGGTAGACGCGGACGCAGTTTTCTGCAAAACCACACGATAGGCATGCAAATGGTGCTTTTGGCAGAACGCGCGTGTGGATTTCTACCAACCGACGTGAAAAGCATGCCGATGCTGCTCTTTTTAGCACCCGCACATGGATTTGTGCCAAAACGCGTTTTAAGCATGCGCATGCATCTTTTGGTAGACGCGGACGCAGTTTTCTGCAAAACCACACGATATGCATGCAAATGGTGCTTTTGGCAGAACGCGCGCGTGGATTTCTACCAAACGACGTGAAAAGCATGCCGATGCTGCTCTTTTTAACATCCGCACATGGATTTGTGCCAAAGCGCGTTTTAAGCATGCGCATGCATCTTTTGGTAGACGCGGACGCAGTTTTCTGCAAAACCACACGATAGGCATGCAAATGGTGCTTTTGGCAGAACGCGCGTGTGGATTTCTACCAAACGACGTGAAAAGCATGCCGATGCTGCTCTTTTTAGCACCCGCACATGGATTTGTGCCAAAACGCGTTTTAAGCATGCGCATGCATCTTTTGGTAGACGCGGACACAGTTTTCTGCAAAACCACACGATAGGCATGCAAATGGTGCTTTTGGCAGAACGCGCGTGTGGATTTCTACCAAACGACGTGAAAAGCATGCCGATGCTGCTCTTTTTAGCACCCGCACATGGATTTGTGCCAAAACGCGTTTTAAGCATGCGCATGCATCTTTTGGTAGACGCGGACGCAGTTTTCTGCAAAACCACACGATATGCATGCAAATGGTGCTTTTGGCAGAACGCGCGCGTGGATTTCTACCAAACGACGTGAAAAGCATGCCGATGCTGCTCTTTTTAACATCCGCACATGGATTTGTGCCAACGCGCGTTTTAAGCATGCGCATGCATCTTTTGGTAGACGCGGACGCAGTTTTCTGCAAAACCACACGATATGCATGCAAATGGTGCTTTTGGCAGAACGCGCGCGTGGATTTCTACCAAACGACGTGAAAAGCATGCCGATGCTGCTCTTTTTAACATCCGCACATGGATTTGTGCCAAAGCGCGTTTTAAGCATGCGCATGCATCTTTTGGTAGACGCGGACGCAGTTTTCTGCAAAACCACACGATAGGCATGCAAATGGTGCTTTTGGCAGAACGCGCGTGTGGATTTCTACCAAACGACGTGAAAAGCATGCCGATGCTGCTCTTTTTAGCACCCGCACATGGATTTGTGCCAAAACGCCTTTTAAGCATGCGCATGCATCTTTTGGTAGACGCGGACGCAGTTTTCTGCAAAACCACACGATATGCATGCAAATGGTGCTTTTGGCAGAACGCGCGCGTGGATTTCTACCAAACGACGTGAAAAGCATGCCGATGCTGCTCTTTTTAACATCCGCACATGGATTTGTGCCAAAGCGCGTTTTAAGCATGCGCATGCATCTTTTGGTAGACGCGGACGCAGTTTTCTGCAAAACCACACGATAGGCATGCAAATGGTGCTTTTGGCAGAACGCGCGTGTGGATTTCTACCAAACGACGTGAAAAGCATGCCGATGCTGCTCTTTTTAGCACCCGCACATGGATTTGTGCCAAAACGCGTTTTAAGCATGCGCATGCATCTTTTGGTAGACGCGGACGCAGTTTTCTGCAAAACCACACGATAGGCATGCAAATGGTGCTTTTGGCAGAACGCGCGTGTGGATTTCTACCAAACGACGTGAAAAGCATGCCGATGCTGCTCTTTTTAGCACCCGCACATGGATTTGTGCCAAAACGCGTTTTAAGCATGCGCATGCATCTTTTGGTAGACGCGGACGCAGTTTTCTGCAAAACCACACGATATGCATGCAAATGGTGCTTTTGCAGAACGCGCGCGTGGATTTCTACCAAACGACGTGAAAAGCATGCCGATGCTGCTCTTTTTAACATCCGCACATGGATTTGTGCCAAAACGCGTTTTTAGCATGCACATGCATCTTTTGGTAGACGCGGACGCAGTTTTCTGCAAAACCACACGATATGCATGCAAATGGTGCTTTTGGCAGAACGCGCGTGTGGATTTCTACCAAACGACGTGAAAAGCATGCCGATGCTGCTCTTTTTAACATCCGCACATGGATTTGTGCCAAAGCGCGTTTTAAGCATGCGCATGCATCTTTTGGTAGACGCGGACGCAGTTTTCTGCAAAACCACACGATAGGCATGCAAATGGTGCTTTTGGCAGAACGCGCGCGTGGATTTCTACCAAACGACGTGAAAAGCATGCCGATGCTGCTCTTTTTAACATCCGCACATGGATTTGTGCCAAAGCGCGTTTTAAGCATGCGCATGCATCTTTTGGTAGACGCGGACGCAGTTTTCTGCAAAACCACACGATAGGCATGCAAATGGTGCTTTTGGCAGAACGCGCGTGTGGATTTCTACCAACCGACGTGAAAAGCATGCCGATGCTGCTCTTTTTAGCACCCGCACATGGATTTGTGCCAAAACGCGTTTTAAGCATGCGCATGCATCTTTTGGTAGACGCGGACGCAGTTTTCTGCAAAACCACACGATATGCATGCAAATGGTGCTTTTGGCAGAACGCGCGCGTGGATTTCTACCAAACGACGTGAAAAGCATGCCGATGCTGCTCTTTTTAACATCCGCACATGGATTTGTGCCAAAGCGCGTTTTAAGCATGCGCATGCATCTTTTGGTAGACGCGGACGCAGTTTTCTGCAAAACCACACGATAGGCATGCAAATGGTGCTTTTGGCAGAACGCGCGTGTGGATTTCTACCAAACGACGTGAAAAGCATGCCGATGCTGCTCTTTTTAGCACCCGCACATGGATTTGTGCCAAAACGCGTTTTAAGCATGCGCATGCATCTTTTGGTAGACGCGGACGCAGTTTTCTGCAAAACCACACGATATGCATGCAAATGGTGCTTTTGGCAGAACGCGCGTGTGGATTTCTACCAAACGACGTGAAAAGCATGCCGATGCTGCTCTTTTTAGCACCCGCACATGGATTTGTGCCAAAACGCGTTTTAAGCATGCGCATGCATCTTTTGGTAGACGCGGACGCAGTTTTCTGCAAAACCACACGATATGCATGCAAATGGTGCTTTTGGCAGAACGCGCGCGTGGATTTCTACCAAACGACGTGAAAAGCATGCCGATGCTGCTCTTTTTAACATCCGCACATGGATTTGTGCCAAAACGCGTTTTTAGCATGCACATGCATCTTTTGGTAGACGCGGACGCAGTTTTCTGCAAAACCACACGATATGCATGCAAATGGTGCTTTTGGCAGAACGCGCGTGTGGATTTCTACCAAACGACGTGAAAAGCATGCCGATGCTGCTCTTTTTAACATCCGCACATGGATTTGTGCCAAAGCGCGTTTTAAGCATGCGCATGCATCTTTTGGTAGACGCGGACGCAGTTTTCTGCAAAACCACACGATAGGCATGCAAATGGTGCTTTTGGCAGAACGCGCGTGTGGATTTCTACCAAACGACGTGAAAAGCATGCCGATGCTACTCTTTTTAGCACCCGCACATGGATTTGTGCCAAAACGCGTTTTAAGCATGCGCATGCATCTTTTGGTAGACGCGGACGCAGTTTTCTGCAAAACCACACGATATGCATGCAAATGGTGCTTTTGGCAGAACGCGCGCGTGGATTTCTACCAAACGACGTGAAAAGCATGCCGATGCTGCTCTTTTTAACATCCGCACATGGATTTGTGCCAAAGCGCGTTTTAAGCATGCGCATGCATCTTTTGGTAGACGCGGACGCAGTTTTCTGCAAAACCACACGATAGGCATGCAAATGGTGCTTTTGGCAGAACGCGTGTGTGGATTTCTACCAAACGACGTGAAAAGCATGCCGATGCTGCTCTTTTTAGCACCCGCACATGGATTTGTGCCAAAACGCGTTTTAAGCATGCGCATGCATCTTTTGGTAGACGCGGACGCAGTTTTCTGCAAAACCACACGATAGGCATGCAAATGGTGCTTTTGGCAGAACGCGCGTGTGGATTTCTACCAAACGACGTGAAAAGCATGCCGATGCTGCTCTTTTTAGCACCCGCACATGGATTTGTGCCAAAACGCGTTTTAAGCATGCGCATGCATCTTTTGGTAGACGCGGACGCAGTTTTCTGCAAAACCACACGATATGCATGCAAATGGTGCTTTTGGCAGAACGCGCGCGTGGATTTCTACCAAACGACGTGAAAAGCATGCCGATGCTGCTCTTTTTAACATCCGCACATGGATTTGTGCCAAAACGCGTTTTTAGCATGCACATGCATCTTTTGGTAGACGCGGACGCAGTTTTCTGCAAAACCACACGATATGCATGCAAATGGTGCTTTTGGCAGAACGTGCGTGTGGATTTCTACCAAACGACGTGAAAAGCATGCCGATGCTGCTCTTTTTAACATCCGCACATGGATTTGTGCCAAAGCCCGTTTTAAGCATGCGCATGCATCTTTTGGTAGACGCGGACGCAGTTTTCTGCAAAACCACACGATAGGCATGCAAATGGTGCTTTTGGCAGAACGCGCGTGTGGATTTCTACCAAACGACGTGAAAAGCATGCCGATGCTACTCTTTTTAGCACCCGCACATGGATTTGTGCCAAAACGCGTTTTAAGCATGCGCATGCATCTTTTGGTAGACGCGGACGCAGTTTTCTGCAAAACCACACGATATGCATGCAAATGGTGCTTTTGGCAGAACGCGCGCGTGGATTTCTACCAAACGACGTGAAAAGCATGCCGATGCTGCTCTTTTTAACATCCGCACATGGATTTGTGCCAAAGCGCGTTTTAAGCATGCGCATGCATCTTTTGGTAGACGCGGACGCAGTTTTCTGCAAAACCACACGATAGGCATGCAAATGGTGCTTTTGGCAGAACGCGCGTGTGGATTTCTACCAAACGACGTGAAAAGCATGCCGATGCTGCTCTTTTTAGCACCCGCACATGGATTTGTGCCAAAACGCGTTTTAAGCATGCGCATGCATCTTTTGGTAGACGCGGACGCAGTTTTCTGCAAAACCACACGATAGGCATGCAAATGGTGCTTTTGGCAGAACGCGCGTGTGGATTTCTACCAAACGACGTGAAAAGCATGCCGATGCTGCTCTTTTTAGCACCCGCACATGGATTTGTGCCAAAACGCGTTTTAAGCATGCGCATGCATCTTTTGGTAGACGCGGACGCAGTTTTCTGCAAAACCACACGATATGCATGCAAATGGTGCTTTTGGCAGAACGCGCGCGTGGATTTCTACCAAACGACGTGAAAAGCATGCCGATGCTGCTCTTTTTAACATCCGCACATGGATTTGTGCCAAAACGCGTTTTTAGCATGCACATGCATCTTTTGGTAGACGCGGACGCAGTTTTCTGCAAAACCACACGATATGCATGCAAATGGTGCTTTTGGCAGAACGCGCGTGTGGATTTCTACCAAACGACGTGAAAAGCATGCCGATGCTTCTCTTTTTAACATCCGCACATGGATTTGTGCCAAAGCGCGTTTTAAGCATGCGCATGCATCTTTTGGTAGACGCGGACGCAGTTTTCTGCAAAACCACACGATAGGCATGCAAATGGTGCTTTTGGCAGAACGCGCGTGTGGATTTCTACCAAACGACGTGAAAAGCATGCCGATGCTGCTCTTTTTAGCACCCGCACATGGATTTGTGCCAAAACGCGTTTTAAGCATGCGCATGCATCTTTTGGTAGACGCGGACGCAGTTTTCTGCAAAACCACACGATATGCATGCAAATGGTGCTTTTGGCAGAACGCGCGCGTGGATTTCTACCAAACGACGTGAAAAGCATGCCGATGCTGCTCTTTTTAACATCCGCACATGGATTTGTGCCAAAGCGCGTTTTAAGCATGCGCATGCATCTTTTGGTAGACGCGGACGCAGTTTTCTGCAAAACCACACGATAGGCATGCAAATGGTGCTTTTGGCAGAACGCGCGTGTGGATTTCTACCAAACGACGTGAAAAGCATGCCGATGCTGCTCTTTTTAGCACCCGCACATGGATTTGTGCCAAAACGCGTTTTAAGCATGCGCATGCATCTTTTGGTAGACGCGGACGCAGTTTTCTGCGAAACCACATGATAGGCATGCAAATGGTGCTTTTGGCAGAACGCGCGTGTGGATTTCTACCAAACGACGTGAAAAGCATGCCGATGCTGCTCTTTTTAGCACCCGCACATGGATTTGTGCCAAAACGCGTTTTAAGCATGCGCATGCATCTTTTGGTAGACGCGGACGCAGTTTTCTGCAAAACCACACGATATGCATGCAAATGGTGCTTTTGCAGAACGCGCGCGTGGATTTCTACCAAACGACGTGAAAAGCATGCCGATGCTGCTCTTTTTAACATCCGCACATGGATTTGCGCCAAAACGCGTTTTTAGCATGCACATGCATCTTTTGGTAGACGCGGACGCAGTTTTCTGCAAAACCACACGATATGCATGCAAATGGTGCTTTTGGCAGAACGCGCGTGTGGATTTCTACCAAACGACGTGAAAAGCATGCCGATGCTGCTCTTTTTAACATCCGCACATGGATTTGTGCCAAAACGCGTTTTTAGCATGCACATGCATCTTTTGGTAGACGCGGACGCAGTTTTCTGCAAAACCACACGATATGCATGCAAATGGTGCTTTTGGCAGAACGCGCGTGTGGATTTCTACCAAACGACGTGAAAAGCATGCCGATGCTTCTCTTTTTAACATCCGCACATGGATTTGTGCCAAAGCGCGTTTTAAGCATGCGCATGCATCTTTTGGTAGACGCGGACGCAGTTTTCTGCAAAACCACACGATAGGCATGCAAATGGTGCTTTTGGCAGAACGCGCGTGTGGATTTCTACCAACCGACGTGAAAAGCATGCCGATGCTGCTCTTTTTAGCACCCGCACATGGATTTGTGCCAAAACGCGTTTTAAGCATGCGCATGCATCTTTTGGTAGACGCGGACGCAGTTTTCTGCAAAACCACACGATATGCATGCAAATGGTGCTTTTGGCAGAACGCGCGCGTGGATTTCTACCAAACGACGTGAAAAGCATGCCGATGCTGCTCTTTTTAACATCCGCACATGGATTTGTGCCAAAGCGCGTTTTAAGCATGCGCATGCATCTTTTGGTAGACGCGGACGCAGTTTTCTGCAAAACCACACGATAGGCATGCAAATGGTGCTTTTGGCAGAACGCGCGTGTGGATTTCTACCAAACGACGTGAAAAGCATGCCGATGCTGCTCTTTTTAGCACCCGCACATGGATTTGTGCCAAAACGCGTTTTAAGCATGCGCATGCATCTTTTGGTAGACGCGGACGCAGTTTTCTGCAAAACCACACGATATGCATGCAAATGGTGCTTTTGGCAGAACGCGCGTGTGGATTTCTACCAAACGACGTGAAAAGCATGCCGATGCTGCTCTTTTTAGCACCCGCACATGGATTTGTGCCAAAACACGTTTTAAGCATGCGCATGCATCTTTTGGTAGACGCGGACGCAGTTTTCTGCAAAACCACACGATATGCATGCAAATGGTGCTTTTGGCAGAACGCGCGCGTGGATTTCTACCAAACGACGTGAAAAGCATGCCGATGCTGCTCTTTTTAACATCCGCACATGGATTTGTGCCAAAACGCGTTTTTAGCATGCACATGCATCTTTTGGTAGACGCGGACGCAGTTTTCTGCAAAACCACACGATATGCATGCAAATGGTGCTTTTGGCAGAACGCGCGTGTGGATTTCTACCAAACGACGTGAAAAGCATGCCGATGCTGCTCTTTTTAACATCCGCACATGGATTTGTGCCAAAGCGCGTTTTAAGCATGCGCATGCATCTTTTGGTAGACGCGGACGCAGTTTTCTGCAAAACCACACGATAGGCATGCAAATGGTGCTTTTGGCAGAACGCGCGTGTGGATTTCTACCAAACGACGTGAAAAGCATGCCGATGCTACTCTTTTTAGCACCCGCACATGGATTTGTGCCAAAACGCGTTTTAAGCATGCGCATGCATCTTTTGGTAGACGCGGACGCAGTTTTCTGCAAAACCACACGATATGCATGCAAATGGTGCTTTTGGCAGAACGCGCGCGTGGATTTCTACCAAACGACGTGAAAAGCATGCCGATGCTGCTCTTTTTAACATCCGCACATGGATTTGTGCCAAAGCGCGTTTTAAGCATGCGCATGCATCTTTTGGTAGACGCGGACGCAGTTTTCTGCAAAACCACACGATAGGCATGCAAATGGTGCTTTTGGCAGAACGCGTGTGTGGATTTCTACCAAACGACGTGAAAAGCATGCCGATGCTGCTCTTTTAGCACCCGCACATGGATTTGTGCCAAAACGCGTTTTAAGCATGCGCATGCATCTTTTGGTAGACGCGGACGCAGTTTTCTGCAAAACCACACGATAGGCATGCAAATGGTGCTTTTGGCAGAACGCGCGTGTGGATTTCTACCAAACGACGTGAAAAGCATGCCGATGCTGCTCTTTTTAGCACCCGCACATGGATTTGTGCCAAAACGCGTTTTAAGCATGCGCATGCATCTTTTGGTAGACGCGGACGCAGTTTTCTGCAAAACCACACGATATGCATGCAAATGGTGCTTTTGGCAGAACGCGCGCGTGGATTTCTACCAAACGACGTGAAAAGCATGCCGATGCTGCTCTTTTTAACATCCGCACATGGATTTGTGCCAAAACGCGTTTTTAGCATGCACATGCATCTTTTGGTAGACGCGGACGCAGTTTTCTGCAAAACCACACGATATGCATGCAAATGGTGCTTTGGCAGAACGTGCGTGTGGATTTCTACCAAACGACGTGAAAAGCATGCCGATGCTGCTCTTTTTAGCACCCGCACATGGATTTGTGCCAAAACGCGTTTTAAGCATGCGCATGCATCTTTTGGTAGACGCGGACGCAGTTTTCTGCAAAACCACACGATAGGCATGCAAATGGTGCTTTTGGCAGAACGCGCGTGTGGATTTCTACCAAACGACGTGAAAAGCATGCCGATGCTGCTCTTTTTAGCACCCGCACATGGATTTGTGCCAAAACGCGTTTTAAGCATGCGCATGCATCTTTTGGTAGACGCGGACGCAGTTTTCTGCAAAACCACACGATATGCATGCAAATGGTGCTTTTGGCAGAACGCGCGCGTGGATTTCTACCAAACGACGTGAAAAGCATGCCGATGCTGCTCTTTTTAACATCCGCACATGGATTTGTGCCAAAGCGCGTTTTAAGCATGCGCATGCATCTTTTGGTAGACGCGGACGCAGTTTTCTGCAAAACCACACGATAGGCATGCAAATGGTGCTTTTTGCAGAACGCGCGTGTGGATTTCTACCAAACGACGTGAAAAGCATGCCGATGCTGCTCTTTTTAGCACCCGCACATGGATTTGTGCCAAAACGCGTTTTAAGCATGCGCATGCATCTTTTGGTAGACGCGGACGCAGTTTTCTGCAAAACCACACGATATGCATGCAAATGGTGCTTTTGGCAGAACGCGCGCGTGGATTTCTACCAAACGACGTGAAAAGCATGCCGATGCTGCTCTTTTTAACATCCGCACATGGATTTGTGCCAAAGCGCGTTTTAAGCATGCGCATGCATCTTTTGGTAGACGCGGACGCAGTTTTCTGCAAAACCACACGATAGGCATGCAAATGGTGCTTTTGGCAGAACGCGCGTGTGGATTTCTACCAAACGACGTGAAAAGCATGCCGATGCTGCTCTTTTTAGCACCCGCACATGGATTTGTGCCAAAACGCGTTTTAAGCATGCGCATGCATCTTTTGGTAGACGCGGACGCAGTTTTCTGCAAAACCACACGATATGCATGCAAATGGTGCTTTTGGCAGAACGCGCGCGTGGATTTCTACCAAACGACGTGAAAAGCATGCCGATGCTGCTCTTTTTAACATCCGCACACATGGATTTGTGCCAAAACGCGTTTTAAGCATGCGCATGCATCTTTTGGTAGACGCGGACGCAGTTTTCTGCAAAACCACACGATATGCATGCAAATGGTGCTTTTGCAGAACGCGCGCGTGGATTTCTACAAACGACGTGAAAAGCATGCCGATGCTGCTCTTTTTAACATCCGCACATGGATTTGTGCCAAAACGCGTTTTTAGCATGCACATGCATCTTTTGGTAGACGCGGACGCAGTTTTCTGCAAAACCACACGATATGCATGCACATGGTGCTTTTGCAGAACGCGCGTGTGGATTTCTACCAAACGACGTGAAAAGCATGCCGATGCTGCTCTTTTTAACATCCGCACATGGATTTGTGCCAAAGCGCGTTTTAAGCATGCGCATGCATCTTTTGGTAGACGCGGACGCAGTTTTCTGCAAAACCACACGATAGGCATGCAAATGGTGCTTTTGGCAGAACGCGCGCGTGGATTTCTACCAAACGACGTGAAAAGCATGCCGATGCTGCTCTTTTTAATATCCGCACATGGATTTGTGCCAAAGCGCGTTTTAAGCATGCGCATGCATCTTTTGGTAGACGCGGACGCAGTTTTCTGCAAAACCACACGATAGGCATGCAAATGGTGCTTTTGGCAGAACGCGCGTGTGGATTTCTACCAACCGACGTGAAAAGCATGCCGATGCTGCTCTTTTTAGCACCCGCACATGGATTTGTGCCAAAACGCGTTTTAAGCATGCGCATGCATCTTTTGGTAGACGCGGACGCAGTTTTCTGCAAAACCACACGATATGCATGCAAATGGTGCTTTTGGCAGAACGCGCGCGTGGATTTCTACCAAACGACGTGAAAAGCATGCCGATGCTGCTCTTTTTAACATCCGCACATGGATTTGTGCCAAAGCGCGTTTTAAGCATGCGCATGCATCTTTTGGTAGACGCGGACGCAGTTTTCTGCAAAACCACACGATAGGCATGCAAATGGTGCTTTTGGCAGAACGCGCGTGTGGATTTCTACCAAACGACGTGAAAAGCATGCCGATGCTGCTCTTTTAGCACCCGCACATGGATTTGTGCCAAAACGCGTTTTAAGCATGCGCATGCATCTTTTGGTAGACGCGGACGCAGTTTTCTGCAAAACCACACGATATGCATGCAAATGGTGCTTTTGGCAGAACGCGCGTGTGGATTTCTACCAAACGACGTGAAAAGCATGCCGATGCTGCTCTTTTTAGCACCCGCACATGGATTTGTGCCAAAACGCGTTTTAAGCATGCGCATGCATCTTTTGGTAGACGCGGACGCAGTTTTCTGCAAAACCACACGATATGCATGCAAATGGTGCTTTTGGCAGAACGCGCGCGTGGATTTCTACCAAACGACGTGAAAAGCATGCCGATGCTGCTCTTTTTAACATCCGCACATGGATTTGTGCCAAAACGCGTTTTTAGCATGCACATGCATCTTTTGGTAGACGCGGACGCAGTTTTCTGCAAAACCACACGATATGCATGCAAATGGTGCTTTTGGCAGAACGCGCGTGTGGATTTCTACCAAACGACGTGAAAAGCATGCCGATGCTGCTCTTTTTAACATCCGCACATGGATTTGTGCCAAAGCGCGTTTTAAGCATGCGCATGCATCTTTTGGTAGACGCGGACGCAGTTTTCTGCAAAACCACACGATAGGCATGCAAATGGTGCTTTTGGCAGAACGCGCGTGTGGATTTCTACCAAACGACGTGAAAAGCATGCCGATGCTACTCTTTTTAGCACCCGCACATGGATTTGTGCCAAACGCGTTTTAAGCATGCGCATGCATCTTTTGGTAGACGCGGACGCAGTTTTCTGCAAAACCACACGATATGCATGCAAATGGTGCTTTTGGCAGAACGCGCGCGTGGATTTCTACCAAACGACGTGAAAAGCATGCCGATGCTGCTCTTTTTAACATCCGCACATGGATTTGTGCCAAAGCGCGTTTTAAGCATGCGCATGCATCTTTTGGTAGACGCGGACGCAGTTTTCTGCAAAACCACACGATAGGCATGCAAATGGTGCTTTTGGCAGAACGCGCGTGTGGATTTCTACCAAACGACGTGAAAAGCATGCCGATGCTGCTCTTTTTAGCACCCGCACATGGATTTGTGCCAAAACGCGTTTTAAGCATGCGCATGCATCTTTTGGTAGACGCGGACGCAGTTTTCTGCAAAACCACACGATATGCATGCAAATGGTGCTTTTGGCAGAACGCGCGCGTGGATTTCTACCAAACGACGTGAAAAGCATGCCGATGCTGCTCTTTTTAACATCCGCACATGGATTTGTGCCAAAACGCGTTTTTAGCATGCACATGCATCTTTTGGTAGACGCGGACGCAGTTTTCTGCAAAACCACACGATATGCATGCAAATGGTGCTTTTGGCAGAACGTGCGTGTGGATTTCTACCAAACGACGTGAAAAGCATGCCGATGCTGCTCTTTTTAACATCCGCACATGGATTTGTGCCAAAGCCCGTTTTAAGCATGCGCATGCATCTTTTGGTAGACGCGGACGCAGTTTTCTGCAAAACCACACGATAGGCATGCAAATGGTGCTTTTGGCAGAACGCGCGTGTGGATTTCTACCAAACGACGTGAAAAGCATGCCGATGCTACTCTTTTAGCACCCGCACATGGATTTGTGCCAAAACGCGTTTTAAGCATGCGCATGCATCTTTTGGTAGACGCGGACGCAGTTTTCTGCAAAACCACACGATATGCATGCAAATGGTGCTTTTGGCAGAACGCGCGCGTGGATTTCTACCAAACGACGTGAAAAGCATGCCGATGCTGCTCTTTTTAACATCCGCACATGGATTTGTGCAAAGCGCGTTTTAAGCATGCGCATGCATCTTTTGGTAGACGCGGACGCAGTTTTCTGCAAAACCACACGATAGGCATGCAAATGGTGCTTTTGGCAGAACGCGCGTGTGGATTTCTACCAAACGACGTGAAAAGCATGCCGATGCTGCTCTTTTTAGCACCCGCACATGGATTTGTGCCAAAACGCGTTTTAAGCATGCGCATGCATCTTTTGGTAGACGCGGACGCAGTTTTCTGCAAAACCACACGATAGGCATGCAAATGGTGCTTTTGGCAGAACGCGCGTGTGGATTTCTACCAAACGACGTGAAAAGCATGCCGATGCTGCTCTTTTTAGCACCCGCACATGGATTTGTGCCAAAACGCGTTTTAAGCATGCGCATGCATCTTTTGGTAGACGCGGACGCAGTTTTCTGCAAAACCACACGATATGCATGCAAATGGTGCTTTTGGCAGAACGCGCGCGTGGATTTCTACCAAACGACGTGAAAAGCATGCCGATGCTGCTCTTTTTAACATCCGCACATGGATTTGTGCCAAAACGCGTTTTTAGCATGCACATGCATCTTTTGGTAGACGCGGACGCAGTTTTCTGCAAAACCACACGATATGCATGCAAATGGTGCTTTTGGCAGAACGCGCGCGTGGATTTCTACCAAACGACGTGAAAAGCATGCCGATGCTTCTCTTTTTAACATCCGCACATGGATTTGTGCCAAAGCGCGTTTTAAGCATGCGCATGCATCTTTTGGTAGACGCGGACGCAGTTTTCTGCAAAACCACACGATAGGCATGCAAATGGTGCTTTTGGCAGAACGCGCGTGTGGATTTCTACCAAACGACGTGAAAAGCATGCCGATGCTGCTCTTTTTAGCACCCGCACATGGATTTGTGCCAAAACGCGTTTTAAGCATGCGCATGCATCTTTTGGTAGACGCGGACGCAGTTTTCTGCAAAACCACACGATATGCATGCAAATGGTGCTTTTGGCAGAACGCGCGCGTGGATTTCTACCAAACGACGTGAAAAGCATGCCGATGCTGCTCTTTTTAACATCCGCACATGGATTTGTGCCAAAGCGCGTTTTAAGCATGCGCATGCATCTTTTGGTAGACGCGGACGCAGTTTTCTGCAAAACCACACGATAGGCATGCAAATGGTGCTTTTGGCAGAACGCGCGCGTGGATTTCTACCAAACGACGTGAAAAGCATGCCGATGCTGCTCTTTTTAACATCCGCACATGGATTTGTGCCAAAGCGCGTTTTAAGCATGCGCATGCATCTTTTGGTAGACGCGGACGCAGTTTTCTGCAAAACCACACGATAGGCATGCAAATGGTGCTTTTGGCAGAACGCGCGTGTGGATTTCTACCAACCGACGTGAAAAGCATGCCGATGCTGCTCTTTTTAGCACCCGCACATGGATTTGTGCCAAAACGCGTTTTAAGCATGCGCATGCATCTTTTGGTAGACGCGGACGCAGTTTTCTGCAAAACCACACGATATGCATGCAAATGGTGCTTTTGGCAGAACGCGCGCGTGGATTTCTACCAAACGACGTGAAAAGCATGCCGATGCTGCTCTTTTTAACATCCGCACATGGATTTGTGCCAAAGCGCGTTTTAAGCATGCGCATGCATCTTTGGTAGACGCGGACGCAGTTTTCTGCAAAACCACACGATAGGCATGCAAATGGTGCTTTTGGCAGAACGCGCGTGTGGATTTCTACCAAACGACGTGAAAAGCATGCCGATGCTGCTCTTTTTAGCACCCGCACATGGATTTGTGCCAAAACGCGTTTTAAGCATGCGCATGCATCTTTTGGTAGACGCGGACGCAGTTTTCTGCAAAACCACACGATATGCATGCAAATGGTGCTTTTGGCAGAACGCGCGTGTGGATTTCTACCAAACGACGTGAAAAGCATGCCGATGCTGCTCTTTTTAGCACCCGCACATGGATTTGTGCCAAAACGCGTTTTTAAGCATGCGCATGCATCTTTTGGTAGACGCGGACGCAGTTTTCTGCAAAACCACACGATATGCATGCAAATGGTGCTTTTGGCAGAACGCGCGCGTGGATTTCTACCAAACGACGTGAAAAGCATGCCGATGCTGCTCTTTTTAACATCCGCAGATGGATTTGTGCCAAAACGCGTTTTTAGCATGCACATGCATCTTTTGGTAGACGCGGACGCAGTTTTCTGCAAAACCACACGATATGCATGCAAATGGTGCTTTTGGCAGAACGCGCGTGTGGATTTCTACCAAACGACGTGAAAAGCATGCCGATGCTGCTCTTTTAACATCCGCACATGGATTTGTGCCAAAGCGCGTTTTAAGCATGCGCATGCATCTTTTGGTAGACGCGGACGCAGTTTTCTGCAAAACCACACGATAGGCATGCAAATGGTGCTTTTGGCAGAACGCGCGTGTGGATTTCTACCAAACGACGTGAAAAGCATGCCGATGCTACTCTTTTTAGCACCCGCACAT